>NC_037678.1:73302845-73441120 GCF_003255815.1 Theropithecus gelada
ACATATTAGAGGGGTGATTATAAATCTTTGTTATAAATCTGCATAGCTAATGGGAGGCGACATGGAGCCAGCACATGAATCAAGAATGCCGAGATGACATCTATTAGGGAACCATTGTTCCTGACATTGTCGTGGGGATTTTTGTTGTTTTCACTTTGTGGCCTTTAATTAACAGACAAGCCCCATGGCCGGGCTCATTTGTGTGAAGGGCTTGGAGCTGGGGGTGGGGGCGGGGGGATCCAAATCCGAGGGATCATAATGATTGTCATGATCATTATGACAAGACTTTCCTCGCTAGTGATGGTGTACGGCGTTGTCGTGGAAACCGTGTGCTTATTAGTAACGTGCTCTTTTAAGGTTACCAGGATGTTGGCATCCCTTAACCAATGCCTGCTCTGTGATCACTGCACAGTGGCCTTTGTAGCATGGACAAAGAACCAGTAATCCACAGGGCCCTCAATGTTTTTATTCCAATTCTAACTCTGGCTTGCTCCACATCCCCCACAAACAGCCTATTAAAATGATCTCCTTGAGCCCTCTGGGTGCTGGAAATGTTCTATAGTGTGATCTGAGTGGTGACCACACAGGTGTATGCAAATGCAAGACTCCTTTGAGTGCCACACTTAAGATAAGTACACTTTTATAGCACGTATGTTACAGCTCTATTAAAAAATTTTAATTTCACGCTTTTCTTACCACCAGCATAATTTTGTCCCTTCAACAGGTGTGTGCCTCACTCAGGTGACATCAGAAATACCACAATCAGAGGCACACACCTTTAAGAGGGAGCAACAATGCAAAAATAGCATGCGGGTATAAACAAAGCTTCTGCCAGTCATCTTAAAAGCACATGGAGCCTTAGAATGAACCCAACACAGAGGAGAAGAGAGCCTAGGGATGCAGAGATTGTGATGTCCTTATTGAGTCCCTTGATCAAACTCTACCTGAAGCTAAATATGCCTCGGTTTTTCATTTATGTGAACCAACAAATTACTTGGGATTTTATTGTTGTTGTTTATTTGTTAAACCCATTTGAGATAGTTAGGAGTCATAAACTCTTATGTATCAAGTGCACGTCATATTACTGAATACATTACTGAATCCAGTGAAATCACTATTTTTCTCTCCATTTGATAGACTGCAAACTGAGGCACAGTGGCATTCAGGGGCTTGCTCAGAGTCGCCCAGGGAAGCAGAATCTGAACCCAGTTCTCTGTGGCTCCTACCATGCTTTTTCCATCCTATGCAGACGTGCTTCCTTGACCAAATGAAATCAGTCCAGAAAAGAAAGTCCAGAACAACAGTGTTCTGCAGTCCATAGCATAAGGGGAAAAGTACTAAAAATGAAAAAAGAGTATTTTTCATAAAAAAAAGATTTAGAAAGAACTCACAAAATAATGTGAGAGGGTGATGTGGCTTATCCTAAACATGTTGTCTTACTCAGTACTTTAAAAAAATTACCTGCCTAGAGATTGAAAAACAGAGATGTCATATGCATACTGAGATCTCTGCAATCTCTTGGAAATCAGAGAAGGTTTTGCCACTCTAGGGCCACATTTGCCACAGCATATACTCTCCAGTGGGCCCCAACCCCCATCAGTTCGCCTTACTCATTGGCATCCACCTATGCTGTGTCAAAATTGATGTATTGATAATAAACTTTAATCTGCTTGAACACTTTTGTTGACTTGGATTCCACAACATATTCCGACTCCATAACCTAGGAGGTCTAGCATTCGTTTGCTCTCCTACTGGGATCCATGCTCCATTTTCCTCTTGAGAATAACCCACTTCCTTCCCCACTATTTCGAGTGGGGTCGAATCCATCCCTGGCTCCAGTAGTGTCCATATGATTCAGTCCTGACCAAACAGAGCATCACATCCATCTGTCCACAGTGATTGGCATGAGCGCAGGATGGGACACATGACCCAATTGAAGCCAATGAGATATCATGAAACTTTGATTGAGATTGCAGTGAAAATAGCATGCAGGTATAACCCAGACTTTCTGCCAGTCATCTTAAAAGCACACAGAACCTTAGAATGAACCCAACACAGAGGAGAAGAGAGCCTAGGGATGCAGAGATTGTGATGTCCTTATTGAGTCCCTTGATCAAACTCTATCTGAAGCTAAATATCCCTGGATTTTTAAATTTATGTGATCCAACAAATTACTTGGGTTTTGTTGTTGTAGTCTCTTTGTTTAACCCATTTGAGAGAGTTAGGAGTCATTTGTTTTCAAGTGGCAGACAGTTCTTCCCTGGAGAATCTCCCAGGCTAGTGACAACAGGATCGGGACTCAGTGGGTAAAAATAACAGAAACCTGAACTTCAACCTAACATGAAGATGGAACTTTCCAACACTGAATCATTGAGGAATAGGAATATGTTGTGAAATACAAGTCAACAAAAGTATTCAAGCAGATTAAAGTTTCCTATCAATGTGTCAATTTTGGCACAGGGTAGGTGGATGGATAAGATGAACCCAAGCCTTAGGTTCCTTCCATCTTGATGAGCCTATGAATATGAAGAATGACACAGTCCTCAGAGAAGGATTTCCTAAATACCCTAGGGAGGTTTCTCCTCTACCCTTGTTATCCTTTATCTCCACATCCCAACTATTTCCCAACAATTACCATTATTTTAAATGTTTGACTTATATTTTTGTCCCTGTGTTTGTCTCCCCTACTAGACTGTTAGTTCCATAACAGAAGACATCTTGTCCATTTCATTTTTCTGTACTTCCACCACCTAGCAAAAGGCCTGCCAAACACAGTAGACCTTTAATTAAGAGTTTGTTGAATGAATGAGAGAATGAATGAGAGCTTCCTCACTCTGCATTTTCTATGAAGTCACTCAGAAAGCCAATGTCCAAATGGAACCCATGAGGTCTGTAGCCATTAAATCTCACATTCATCCTATTTAAAGACATCTCATTGACAACATTTAATGTAAAATGTCATTTTAGTAAAGGACATTATGCCACCCAAGGGCTAGAGCATCCTCCATCCTTAATTCACTCATCCTTGTCTAGGAACATGTGTCTATCTCCTGTCCTGGTCATCCAGCATAGAAAACAGCCCATGGGAATTATGTGGGATGCAGACTCCCTCTGCAGCACCTCTCCCCACTCTCCTCATTGTGGTGCTCAAGGCTCAAGCTTTGTCACCGTCCCTTAAGACAATGTAGGAAAGAAAACTCACTTACTGAGCACCTACTGTGTACCAGGATCTTTGCATATATGAGCTCATCTAATCCTCACAGCGACTCTACAAAATTGGCACTATTAGTCTTTATTTTACGGAGGCAGGAACTAAGGCTGAGAGAAACCAAATGGCTTACTCAAGGTCGCACAGATCCAATGTTCCAATTTAAAGCTGTGACACTCCACAGTTTTTGCTCTTTCTGTTATCCCACACTTGGTTTTCCAACCTGGATGTGTGTGTGTGTGTGTGTGTGTATGTGTGTGTGTAACTCTTCTTTATTTCCAGCACTCTTTTCTGCAATTTTTTTTCTCTCTGAGGACTGAGGCTCACACACATGTGCACGTGCATGTACACACACACCCACCAAGTCATCAACATCTTTCTTTTATTTATTGTACTGGAGGAGCAGGAAATTACACAGGCCTATTAAAGACTAAGCAAATTCCAAGTAAATTGCATAAATGGGATTTTTTTAAAGCACACAAAATAACTCTGAAACAATCTATCCATTTCAGAACATCATCAGATACCTGGGGACTGCACATGAAGAGATGTGTTCAGCAGCATCTTACACAAATTATCCAAACTCAAGCCTGTTTCCTCTCCTATCCAGTCCCATCTCCTGTACCCACAAACCAAAAAAGAGTGCCTGGGAATGAGAGAGCAAAAGAGAGAGAGACAGAGAGAGAGGGCTTTGATTGAAACCAAGACATCGGGAGGTCTCTGTCTATGAATCAGGGTTATTTGAATCAAGGGAACTCATTTGGCCTCAAGCACTTAATCATTTTATTCCTCTTTCTGGTTTTATTTTGAGACATTAAGAGGAAAGAAGCATCATGGGGACTGAAGAGAGCCTTTTTCTCTTTCTAGCTGCTGCTTCTGGAGTCCCTTACCCAATGCCCAGTGCATATGTTGGGCCAGATGGCTTGGACTCTTGGCAGCCAATTCAGCTGCTCAAGAACATGGTTGTGCTTAACTTCATCAACTTGACTCTGCTTCAGTTCACCATGGAGTAGAAGCATGATACCGATCAGTTTAATTAGTTTAATGAGGGCTGAGGGAACTGGTCCACATTTTGAGTTTGTTGCACAGAACAAATTGGTTTGCCTTGCTCCCTCCTTGATCATTTAAGCATTCAAGAGGCTGCTCTCAATCATTTCCTAAAGGGGTTTTCACTCGCTTCTGTAAGGAGTACCAACATGACTGGGAGTTCAGGAAGTCAGTTCTTCAAGAGGTTCTTTTCTGAACAATGAAGACTCAGAGTACACTAACTAAACATTAAACCCACTAGAAGACTGGACCCTCTGCTGTAAGGGTTCCTGATCCAATATAAGGCAATGTTTAAGCCTTGTACCTAAAGCATCGTCCCCAAAGTGGGGTGCACAGGAGATCTTTTGAGATTTGGGAATATAATGTCAGGATTTCTGTGTATGATTATTTATCTTATGTTAAAGCTCTACTCTTTGTTTATGATGCGTATACAATCTGCATGAGGGAGCATGCTCATATTTCTTCTGAGAGGGGCATGTGATTGGTTAAGTTTGGAGATCCTAGACCTACAGGTACAAAGAACAGGTCGCTCTGGTTCCCTGGAATTGAGGAGTCACGAGAACAGGTTGGAAGGACTGAGATCACAAGCTGCTGCTGCTGCTGCTGCTGCTGCTGGTAGTTTTAGAGTTTAGGCATCTGAGCCAAGCATTAAGCCTGTTGTGAGGAAGGGACATCCACCCTTCCCCATCACAGACCCCAGAGAAATCCCGTACTCCCAGGCAGGAGAGAGACAGGCTGGGCTTGGATATTTTGTACACAGTGCTGAGCTGAGCATGGGGAAGGGGCACATACAAGAGGATGAATGAGTGCACTCCAACCTGAAAAGGTGTCAGGGGATGCTCCTGACTCTACTCCATGATGAGAGGTGCTTATGCATCAAAAAGCTCTCCAGAGTAAGCATTCGGATCTTCCTGAGACCGAGTCACCACCTTGAACTGGCGCCGGAGAAAACCGCCATAGCGCTTCTGGTTGTCCCACTTGAGCTTGGGACGAATGCGCCGCAAGAAGCCCCCATAGCGTTTGTACAGGTCCTCGTGGCCCATGCTATCACCATCCCCCTCCCCAGCCACCTCTGAGCTCCTCTTGGGGTATTTGCGCAAAAAGCCCCCATAGCGTTTGACCTGCTCCTTGGGGTCCTCCTCAGTGAAATCGAGTGTGCCAGTCTCCATGGCACCATTGTTCAGCTGGGCATCCCTCATCAGCTCAGACTCTGCTCCCTCCCCAAACCCGCCAGAGAGACCCCTGAGCTTCTCCTCCAAGGTCTTGCTCAGAGTGTTCTCTGTTGAGATACTTGGGAGAAACTTGCTTTTCTCCAGCTCCTTCAGGAAGGACCCAGAGAGCTTGGCCAGCTCACTGTAGGGCCCTTCCTCAACCGACTTGCTCCCCAAGTCCCCCTTGTCATTGAGCCCAAGGGTGGAGGGGGTGAAAAAAGACAGAAAGCTCTGGCATCTCTCCCATTCATCAGAGGGCAGCAGGGCAGCCTGGCATTGCAGGGAGCAAATCTGTAAAAGACCCAAAAAGATCACAGTGGCAAATGATTAAAACACATGCACTGCTCTGCCCTAGGCTCCCCTGTCCAGTGTCTGACAAAATAAAAATAAGCACCACTGCTAAGCCCTGGGCTACCCATGTTCATACTCCTGGTGGTGCATAAAGGTAGGGGACTTTGTGCCTGTGAGAAAGAGAAGACAGACTTGGAGAGGTGAAATGGCTTTAGACCCAGGACACATGGCTGCGGGTGGCAATTGCCAGAATTGGAAGTAAGATCTTCCCGGAGTGTTCTGTGTGCTCACCCTTCCCCTTCCACGTCTGACTCCCAGACAGGAAACCCCACCTCCATTAAAAATACAAATTCTCTCCCAGGCTTCTGCAGGTGTGAAGCACGCTGCTAACTCTTGGTAAAGTAGGACAGAGAAGTGCAGAATGGCAGAAAATACACAAGAGGACACGGGAGGGTTCATCAGGCTTGGGGTGGGGGGCAATGGCATCACGTCATAGGGCCATTGGGAGCATTCAATCATAATGACGATGACAATAGCAAAGAATACTGAAACTTGAACCCAGGCCATCCAATGCCATGAGTCTTCATGCTTAAACACGGTGCTCTTTGAGATTGGGCATGGCCCATTGTGTGCATCTCTCAGTGACTAGAATTATGTATTAAATAACTTATTTTGCCAGGTACAGTGGCTCACACCTGTAATCCCAGCATTTTGGGAGACCAAGGCGGGCAGATCACTTGAGACCAGGAGTTTGAGACCAGCCTGGTGGACATGGCAAAACCCCATCTCTACTAAAAATACAAAAATTAGCTGGGTGTGGTGGTGTGCACCTGCAGTCTCAGCTGCTCGGGAGGCTGATGTACAAGAATCACTTGAACCCAGGAGGCGGAGGTTGCAGTGAGCTGTGATAGTGCCACTGCACTCTAGCCTGGGCAACAGAGCAAGACTCTGTCTCAAACAAACCAAAATAAATAACTTCTGGCCAGGTGTGATAGCCCACGCCTGTAATCCCAGCACTTTGGGAGGCCGAGGTGGGCAAATCACTTGAGGTCAAGAGTCTAAGACCAGCCTGGCCAACATGGTGAACCCCTGTCTCTACTAAAAATACAAAAATTAGCCAGGTGTGGTGGTGGGTGCCCATAGTCCCAGCTACTCGGGAGGCTGAGGCAGGAGAATCATTTGAATTCGGGAGGCAGAGGTTTCAGTGAGCTGACATCGCGCCGCTGCACTCAAGTGTGAGCTACTGAGTGAGACCCCGTCTCAGAAAAAGTAAATAAATAAATAACTTCTTTCACTATCTCATGGAATCACCTCCATTTTGCAGATGAAGAAACCTAGGCTTAGAGAGGGGGTTCCAAGGTCGTGGAGCTAGAAAGGGGCAGAATCAAAGTCTGTGTTCTGTCCCCATTCCCTTGGTACCTCTATTCCAGCCTTTCTGCTGTCATGGGAGAGACACGTGGGGGAGCTTAACTCAAAGCAAAGCCAACAAGGTGGGGCCAAGAGGTGCTAAGGCCCAGGAGAGGGGTCAAAGCTTTGATTCTGTCAGCCAGATCTTTGCATTTAGGGGTGGTGGAGACAGCTCCTCTCATGGAACTGTCTAGATTTGGAGGTGCTCATCAGTCTGGGAATAAGAAGCCCTAAAAAGTCAATCTAGGGCTGCTGACTGTCAAAGTCAGCACCACCTCAGCAATGACACTTCCTGTTGCCAGGCATCACTCTCCCTGGACACCTGAGTCTCTTGTCGTGGCCTGAGTGAACCCATGGTGGTGAGGTCTGGAGTGGGGATAGGAGATGGAAAACAGCAGCCCCTGGTGTCCAGGCCATCTACAGGGCAGGACACCCGCCACGCTGCACAGGTGGGATGGATCTACAGGACAGCACACAGCTGCCAAGGCCTGCAACCTCCCCTCTCTGGGCTCCCTCACCCAGGCCCCAGGACCTGGGCATTGAAGAACCTTGCCTGAAACCTACCAGGGGGTTGATGGGTTTGGGCCCATCCTGGGTCTTTACCGCACATAAGGAGCACCGCGACAGGCAGTCTGCGGTGGCAGAGGGGAACACGAGGAGGCAGGCAGCCAGCACCAGCCCCTGCCAGGTCATCCTGTCTCAGCAATTCCTGCTGGGGAGGAAGAAAGAGAAGATAATGAAATCCGTGATCACCCCACTGCAGGTTGTGTTCTGAGCCCACAAATTCATCTCTTTAACTCCTGCCCACAGCACTGCAAAGCATTCTGATTCCCATTCTACAGTCAAGAAAACAGGCCCAGGGAGGTAAAGTGGAGGCCCAAAGCCAAGGGTCAAGGAAGGGAATGAGCACCTACTGTATACCCAGAGCTTTCCTGTACATTCACTTCCAATCTGCACAATACTTCTTCAATGTGGGCTGTGTGCCAGTTTCATTCAACAGATGGGGAAGTTGAGGCTCAGAGCAGGGAAGTGGTTGCACACAGCTAGGAAGTGGACAAGCCACGACTTGCTCTGGGTCTTTCAGACTTCAAAACCCACTTTGGCCACCTGCCAAGCCAGAAGATACTTAGTTAAATGCTTTTCTGAGTTCTCCGAGGTCTTTGTCCCTGTGTCCCAGGCTGTCCCACATCAGTCCTTTCGGCTTTGTGAGAGCTCCAGAATTTTTCTCTCCCACTCTAGTACTGTCACTGATCTCAGCCACAGCTCCACCTTCACTCCCTCTCCCTGCTGGCCTCCCCGCCTGCCTCCAGTTCCTTCTTTGATTCCTCCTTCCCATTCTGAAATGCTCTTCCTGGCAATATCAATTCTGTGAACAGACCCATTGGGTGGGGTCAGGCCTGGCCCTTCTGCCTAAATGTCAGGGTACCCTCAGTCCCATTCCTGCAGTCCCACACTTCAGCTCTGGGCTTCAACCACATCAGCTTCTTGCAATCCCCTTAATGAATGCATCAGGCTCTGACCCACCCCCAGGCCTTTGCACATGCTGTTCCCTCTGCCTGGAGAACCCTTCATCTCCTCTTCTGTTACCTGTCATTTAGGTCCTGGATTAGATATTACTTCCTCCAGGCAGCTCTCCCTGATTGCCTAGGCTAGATGAGATGTTCCTCCTTTCTATTCTCCCAGCAGTGTGTGCCTCTTCCATGAAAATCGTCCATGGGAGTCTTCAGGTTTCGGTTCCGTGTCTTGTCTTTTTCTCTGAAGTGGTCACTCTGTTCCTCAAATATGCCAAGCTTGCTCCTACCTCAGGGCTTTGCACTTTCTGTTCTTCTGCTGCTGTATTTTGACCTCAGACTTCTACATCACTAGCTCCTTCTTTGTCATTAAATTAGTTGTCATACTGGCAGAGAGGCATTTACTGATCACTGTGTGTCTAATGAGGCTTCTTTGGGCTCTCTCTTACATCACCCTTTGTTTGCATCAGAACACTCCCACCTCATAGTCTCCTACTTATTTGATGTTTGGTTGTTGGTGGTGGTGTGTACGTTATGGTTATCACCACCCCAATAGAATGTTAGCTCCTTGAGGGCACAGACCCTGTCTTATTCTCTGCTGTATACTAGCTCCTAAAACCCTGGTCAGCACATCACAGGTCCTCAATAAATTCCTGGCAGATGAATTAATGCTTCATAAATACTCTGTTAAAAGTTATCTGTTTTGCTAGACATGGTGGCTCACACCTGTAAGCCCAGCACTTTGGGAGGCTGAGGCAGGCAGATCACTTGAGGTCAGGAGTTCCAGACCAGCCTGGCCAACATAGTGAAACCCCATCTCCTTTAAAAATACAAAAATTAGCTGGGAAGAGTGACACGCACCTGTAGCCCCATCTACTCAGGAGACTGAGACAGGAGAATCACTTGAACCCAGGAGGTAGAGGTTGCAGTGAGCAGAGATCGTGCCACTGCACCCCAGACTGGGCAACACAGTGAGACTCTGTCTCAAAAAAAAAAAAAAAAAAAAAAGGTTGTCTGTTTCATAGTCAGCCCTTTATAAATCAGATATCAAGATTCAGGGCCTTTATATTTGATTTATGAAGGCACAGTACAGTTCTTTCAACTGGAAGTGCCTAGTTCCCCTAAGACACCCACCCCACCCTGGTCAGGGGCTTCACACTTGGCCCAGCATGGTCTTTGTAACCCGACACCAACAATCTACTCTCAGAAATGGCTGTCCTCTTTTCCTCCAACTTCCCCATCCCTGCAAACCACCTTGTTTGCTCAGGTGTTCAGGGTGTTTCAAAGCTTTCACCCCCGGGCCCCAGAACCCCACGCTGTAGCCAAAGCAGGGTCTCTGCGTTAAAGCATGCAGTAGGCTCTCCCGCCGGAGCATGCTTAATAGTGATCCCAGTCACCATTTCTCAAACCCCTACTGCGCTAAGTTTTTCAATTTATCACCTCATTTATTCTTTCAGGGAAGTGGCCACTTCTGGTCTGGTGAATTGCCCATGTCCTACCTCGATAGTGAGGCTGGGGTGCAAGGCCTGTTCTGTTTGACCCCCTACACTTAATGACTACAATTTCTAGAGCAATTTCAATTCATTAACAGCTCTGTGAGATCCAAGGGACTTTATATACAAAGCCCCCACTTTATAGACAAGAAAACTGGTGCTCAGAGAGGCTTAGTAAATCTTCTGAGGTCACACAACAATTCAAGACACAAGCTCAGCTCCATGTGCCTTGCTTGAGGCTGGCAAGGTCTGCTCCCCTGAACCAGGGAGGCTCAGTGGAAAAGTCAGGGAAGCGGACTTGGGTCCATCCTGTGTCTTTCTCTTCTCCTTGAGTTTCTCTCACGCCCTATCAGCTGCGGACTGGATTACGTTTCCCCACCAGTGAGCCGTATAGAGCAGGCAGCTCATGTTTTCTCTGATATCAGCGATGGCGGTCTGGCCTGTTAGAAGATCAGCAGTGAATTAACCTACTGGGGAGGGGGTGCCTACCACAACATCTAACTCCTGGCTGAAGGCTTCCCACACAGCTTAGCTGCTAAGGTAGGGGACTCACTTTAAGATCTCTTTGTCTCAGGCAAAAATAGTGTTGGCATCCTTGTCTTTCATCCATTAACTTTATATTTATTGATAATTCTGGTTGGGTAATTAAGTACCCACGATGTTCTGAGCAATTCTCATGGATTAACTCACACATAGTCACAGAAACTCTACAGCATCGGTGCTATTGTCATGCCCACTTTACAGATGAGGAAACTGAGTTAAAATTCTAGAGCCTGCCAAGATTCTACAGTGAGTAAGTGGCAAAGTTGGGATTTGTACCAGGCTGTCTGGCTCCAGAGTTACCTTCGTAACCGCTGTATACTGCCCAGGCCCCTTCAGTCCCCTCATCTCCAGCCTCCAACTTCTCCCTCCAGGGTCCATCTCAACCTCCACCTGGTTCTGGAGTAGCCTCCAATCTTTCCTTCGTAGACACTTTCCACGTAGCAGCTGGAGGACCCTTCTGAAACGCAGATCTGACTGCACCTCTGCCCTGTGTCCTCTGGCTTCCAGAGGAAGCTTGTCCCTGTCACCAGCACCCCCAGGCTCTCCTAATACCGACAGCTGACATTTGCTAGTGCTCCCTGCGTGCCTGCCCCTGTGCTCAGAACTGTATGTGTCTTATTGGAAGGGGGTCCTTATGACAACTCCATAAGGCTGGGACTCACATTCTCCCCATTCATGGATGAGAAAATGGAGACACAGAAAGATCACATAGTCTGTCCAAGGTATCCCAGCAAGTACACACAAGTACACAGCACCCAGACAGATTGGATGTGAGTTCTGCCCATCCTGGGCTTGACCAAACCACCTGCAATTTCAAAACAAATGCTCTATGCACCCCGCCCTCCAAGCCTTTGCACACAGGGTTTCCTCTGCCAGGAACATCTCTGTCACGCCACTCATCCACTCCCATCACGCTTTGACCTGGCTAATTCTTATTCATTATTCAAAACTCAGCCTCAGTTGCCTCTTCCAGGAAGTGTGTCTGGATTAGTTCCCTCCTTTGAGATCCCACAGCCTCCTATGCTGGCTCCATCACGAAATGACCACTTACCTGTCTGAGTCCCTTATGGGCACATGGTGGGGGGAGGGGGTCGCTGAGGTGCGAGTGTGTTGTGCTTGAGGATGACAAAGAGGCCAGGGTGGATGAAGGGACGTAAGGGGAGAGACTGGGGTTGAAAAGCAAAAAGGTGGGCAGAGGACGGATAATGCCGGCTCTCACAGGCCAAGGGAGAGTTTGCATTTGATCTAAATGTGACTGGCAGACTAAGGAAGTTTGAGTGATGGATGAATGAATCAATGAATGAATGAATGGTGTCCCAGTACTTCATATAGGGCTAGAATGAGCAGGAGCTGCACACCAATTAGTTATGAAAATAAACAGGCAATATTTTAAAATTAGGAAATTTTACATTTAAAAAAAAAAATCTCAATTTTCAATTTGTCTTGAAAAAACAAAAGGCCTGGGGACATTGAGCCTGTATTTCAATATGGCAACAGTCACAGAGGAAGAGCCATGCTGCCCATCACCACCCGCAGAACCACCCGGGGCTTCCCTCACTGCCGAGTACCTGACAGACGTGTGAGTCTGCAGCCCCTGAATTACCCTCTCTAACTTGGAGAAGCAGCATGGGGTGGCGAGGACACAGCTGGTGAGAAAGGAGAGGTGGGACCGCAAATGCTTTCCTGACCCCGAAGCAGGATCAGCAAATGGTCAGTAATGTGGGCTCAGGTCTCAGCCCACCACTTACCACCACTTTAGGAAAATGACTTAGCTTTACTGTGCCTCAGTTTTCTCAGCTACAAAATGGGGCTAATAATAATGCTTCAGAGCATGGGCATAGGAATTAAATAAATGATCACATGTGAAGCACCTGGCATGTGCTTGAAGTACCTGGCACATAGTAGGTGCTTTGGAGAGTGGAGTATGAAGGCTCCAGTCTAGTCTTACTGGAGCTGTAGGAGATAGGAAAAGAAGAGGGCAAAAAGGAGAGATCATAAAGAGCTTGGCACACTGCAGAAATGAAAAATGCTGCTGCATGACTCACTGCCGTGGACAGAGGGCCTGCTGGGTGTTGGTCTGGGCTGAGTGCCCTTCATCCACGATCCTGTCAACCCAGCAACAGTCACCAATTCTCAGGAGGCTACTGGGAGCCAGGTTGTGCATTACGGCTTTGTACATATTAGCTCCAATCCTCACAGCAACCCCAGAGGTGCATGTTTTTTTAATATCCATTTTACAGAGGGCCAGACTGAGGCTGAGAAAGGGGAACTTGCTCGTCTAAGTTCACCTGGACTCATGAATGGGGGAGTTGGGCTCCTGTCCAGATCCCTCTGGGTTAAAAGACGACCCTAGTAGAGATACATTCGCCCTCACAATTTCACAGGTGATCCTATTTCCTTCCTTTTATAGGATAAATACTTTACTGAACAATGTCAGATGGGCCCCGGGGGAAGCATTTCGACCTTTCTGATGGGGATTTGCCAAGGAATGGAGCTGGGAAGTCATACATAAGAGAGAGCCTTGCCTGCCTATCATGTCTGCTTAGGGATGGGCCAAGGAGGAAAGGAACTTGGTCGATCACCGGGATGAGAAGTAGGAAGCAGGCCCCCTCGGTGAGCGGGAGGCGTGATGTCAGCGTCTCACCCTGATGGAGGGCCTGCATGGTGTTCTTTCACAGACTTGGCCGAGGACCCGGAGGCCGCACAAAGCAAAGTCCTTTGCACTTGGCAGTTTGTGAAGCTTTATCTCAGCCGCTACCTCAGGTGCTTTGTAACAGCCCAGTAGGGGAAAGAGGGGCTGTTGGGGCAGTGGGGTGATTCTCCCCTAACAGGAGTGGTTGTTTCAGACTCACCAGCCTCCCTAATTGCATCAGCCAATTCCTTCCGTAAATCTCTTTCTGTGGATAGGCACACCTTGTTGGTTCTGCCTCCCTGGAGAACCTTGGCTAATGCAACACCCATGCTCCGTTGTTTGCATCTATGTCTGTGGTTGTTTTCATGCTGCAAAAGCCGTGTTAATTGTTGAAACAGAGACTGTGGGGCCCAGAAAGCCCAAAATATTTACTCTCTGGTCCTTTACAGACAAGGTTTGCTGACCGTACTTTCACTGGTTTTATAAACATTTTATGGTTCTAATAGTTTTAAGCTAACTTTCTTGAGTCCTCAGGCATGTGAACATATTCTCAAATAATAAAACATTTTTTATGTCTTGCTAGTGGATGGATCTCTCACCAGGAGGTCAGGTAGGTTTCCCGATGGAAAAGGCAGGAGGCAACTGGCCCTGTTCTTCAGCCCTGAGCCCTTTCTAGTTGCCTGGGCTGCTCTCCGCGCAAATACTGAGAGGACCTAGGGAGGCTTGCCGTGGGATTTTCCTTTCCCTTGAGAGGGAAAGGCATGGGCTTTGCGGTCATTTGGTACCACCTCCTCCACAAGCCTCACAAGCCTCAGTCTTCTCATCTGTGAATGGGGTATATCATCTTCCTGCACTGAGACAGCACCGCTTAAAGGGCCAGCACAAAGTAGACGCTCTCTTCACCCAGGGCCCAAAGTTCCTTGAAAGGGAATGATCTTTTTGACCTCTTGGCTCCTCGATGATATTTCTATATTGTAGTCAGCTGAGGGCTCAGAGGAGCCGCAAGCATTTTTATTTAAAAAGCCAGCACGGAATAATAATGGCTTGATTTAACATCGCAACTATCTCTGTGAGCACTTTAGCGCATATGATTATCCCTATTTGATGAAAGAGGAAATGGGAAAAGGTAGAAATGAAGTCACTTGTTTAAGGTCACATCATGAGTCAGGAGGGAAATGGAAACAGAACTCCAGCCTCCCACACCCGAACCATGACTCCCACTAAAGAGATGGCATTGTTTCAATGACCCTGCAATGACAACCATCCTAACAGCCAGCAAGGACTGAGACGCTGCTCTGCACCAAGCACCGCGCACTCCAGCTGCTTCCTGTGGACGCTACGGGGCAGGGGCTCATATTACAGGCTTAGGATCCAGATGGGAAGGTGAGGACCAAGTGATAAAGTACCTCTCCGCGGCCACAGAGCATGACAGAGCTGGGACTCCGAGTCCATCGCATTCCCCATTTAGGGTGTAACTCTGAGAAGAGACAAGCTCTTCGCTATCCACTTTATCTCAATTATTTCTCTCTTCTCTTGAAGAGAATCCAGTGGGTTGGGAACTACGAGTTCTATTTCCAGATGGGGAAAACAGAGGCTCAGAGAATCTAAAAGACTGGGCCAAGACCAAGAAGCAAGGAAACAGCAGAATAAGATTTCAAAGTCAGTCTGCTGACTCCATGCCACAAACCATCCTGAGGCCTAAATATGTCTCAACTGTCTTTCGGATAACCTCCCAAACTCTCACACTCCTGATGTTGAAACCATTTCAGGAACTTTTACCCCACACTCAAAAGTATAAAGTTCACCCTTGTGGGTCTCCAGGAGGTTGGCAAAGGGAGCCCCTGAACTTGAAACAGTGGTGCCTCTTGTTAGGTGTTAGCGTCATAACAGAAGACGAATGATCAATGAGAAGGAGGCTTGGGTTCTGAACAGAAAGTAAACCCACCCTTTAGCCTGGCAAAGATCAAAGCACAGAATTGGACGAGGGTCCCATTTGGTGGTCAGCTGCATTTGCTGTGCAGAGACCAGAGGGAAAGATGGCCTTGCAGGCGATGGTCCTGGTGGGATCACTCACTGCATATTTAAAAGAATGTTTTTCAAGAGCAAGGCTTGCATGGAACCGCCACCCTTTTTGTTTTCTGGTGCAATTAAGGGATGGGGAGAAAGGCAAAAAGAGGATGAGCTAGAGAGATATGGAGATGAAGAGACAGAGAGAGAGAGAGAGACATAAAAAGAGTTAGAGACAGAGACACAGAGAAAAAGACATGGGCCCAAAAGAATGGCAGAGGTGAGACCTGCACACACAGAAAAAGAGACCAAGATACCAGGAAAAAGCAGAGAGAGGTGGAGGACCATGTGGGAAAAAAACACAAGATGAGACATACAGATGGGGAGAGGACAAATAGGAATAGAAGGGGAGGGGATGAGGAGGAGGGGAAGAAGAGGGAAAAGAGAGAAGGGAAGTGAACAAAATAAGAGAGAGAAGTAGGGAGGGAAAGAAGATTTTGATTCAGGATGCTGACCTATTGTGTGACTCACAAACACCAATTCTCTCCCTCCTGCTGCTCTCTGAGTCTGCCCTTTGTTCCTAGGGACCAGTGGGCAAGAGACCCTGCCACATAATAACTGCTCAGTAAACCATTGTCAAGTTAAATCAAATTGTCCAGGAATAGGACAGGGACCAAATGGCAGTTCAAGCCAATGCATCAACAGATTGCTTCGGTGCATATGTCTGCAGCTTGTGGCCAACTGCTTTGGCCAGTGGGATGACCTGGATGGACTCCGGGAGGAGCCCCCTGAGCCAAGCCATGTGCCTCATGGACCTGGGCCATTGTCCTCCTGCCAGAAGCATCAGTTTGGATCCAGCCTGGGAGGGACTAATGAGGCTGCGCTTCAAAGCACTAACAGACCTCACTCCATATCGAGCGTCTGATCCTGGGCTTACCTGGGTGTCTCCAGCCGATGTTTACTGCCTACCACAGTGGCCAGCTCTGTCTCAGTGAAACAGGTTTATCACTTTGTCAGACCCAGCAAGATTAGCCAACAATTGCGGGCTGAGATGAGTGAATACGGTGAGAGAAATCAGCTGTGTAACCACACTTTCTCAGGCATGCATTGAAATCGAACCAGTAACTATTGATCTCTCTTACCATGATGGAAGAGACCTAATAAATACAATTGTGCAGGAATGGCCCAAGGAGGTGGGTAGTGGGAGGGGGAGTGAGGGAGTGTCGATCAAAAAGAGACGTCATGATCCTGATGCAGCAGATGAAATAAAAATAAAAAGTCTTCTGTTGGGATGGGGAGGGGAAAGGAGCACCAGCCCCGCAGATGACGATTTTAGATGTTAGATCATATTTCCTGGACATAGCACACAGCATGATGGAGTGGGATGATCAGCGATATGATAATCGATAGAGAGAAAGGTCCAACCTCACCACTTTGCAACAGTGAAAATCTGAGCAGTCATACCAGTATTTATTGAGCACCTACTGAATGCCAGGCATATTGCTGTATCCCGTGGAGGCTTGCAATAACCTTAGGAGGTGAATATTATTATTATTCTCATCATACAGGTAAGGAAAGTGAGACTCAGGGAGGGACTGCTACTGTTCCAAAGTCACACAGTAAGTGAGTGGTAGGATCTGGGATTTCAGCCCAGCACTGTTTCAGGTGTTGTGAGACACACGTGTAGATGACAGATGGAAAATTCCTGGCTCCCAGGAGTTACTTCAAGAAACCTTAACTCCTTCCACGTGTTTTAAGATGGCAAATTTCTCAAATAGCCCCAGAGCCGATCCCTTTGCCTGCTCCCTTAAAATGTGCTGCTTTCTGCCACAGAGCCTCGGGAACCAGTGTGACATCCCCCTCCCAGCTGCCAACAGAGACACATAGGATTTGCCTGCCACCTATCACAGCTGGGGCAAAGCAGTGGGCTTGAGATCCCGTCAGTGAACGCAAACCACCCCCAGGCAGCATAACTCACCGGCTTGGGCTGCTGCAACAGCTTCCCCCACGCAGATCTCAAAGCCTGGAGATAAATGACCTGCAAAAATAGAACAAAGGCAAGGTGTGGTGGGACTGGGGGGAGGAGAGGAAGGGAAAAGAGAAGGAAGGTGCCACAGCAGGGTGGGAGTGAGGCCTGGGGTGAGAAAGAACAGAAGAGGATGGACACTCTGCAGTGCTTTGCAATGGATCTCGACTGGGATGCCTGTCAAATTAGAAAGGCAAGCCTTGTGTATTTCAGCAACCCTTGGAAGAAAGATGATAATGAAGACTTTCAGTCTGTGGGAGGGGAACTGAAATCAGATCCAATAATCGAAAGAGCTTGTTTCCCCTGGGAAGCCTGGAGACTTAATTAAGTAATGTTTGTAGAGCTTGAAGGGATTCTTGGATCCCCAGAAAAAAGTAAGCAGTTGCAGAATTTACTCTTCAACCTTGGAGTAGTCAGCAGGCTTTTCTTTCTTTCTTTCTTTCTTTCTTTCTTTTCTTTTTTTTTCTTTTTTTCCCAAAGCTCATCAGCTTTTTGCTAGAATCAAACTTTGAGACCCGGTACTTTTCTGAATATGGATCTCTGGACCAGCGAGCAAATGGCTTTCCCTTTGAGCTTCCTCCTGGCCTTGGACTCCTCTGGCTGTAATTAATAGGGGAGCAACAAGTCCTTTCCAAGTAAAATTGACAAGCAAACGCCTGCTAAGCCTGGGCCTCCTGGCTTGTTGTCACTCCCTTTTCCCATTCCCTTCCAACGAAACACCCCCAAACTTCATCCTGTATCAAATTCCATCGAAAGAAGCCACTCAAACCAGCACGCTGTCAGCAATTAAACACAATCCGAAAAGAATGAAAAGGCCGAAACTGGCTGTACATTGATGTACATGTTATCTGATAAATGCCAGAGCCTTAGATCTCATTAATGTCCCCAAGCCCTTGTTCTCTAAGTCCAATGAGAATCATTGACCTTTAAAATCACCCTGATTAGTGAAACCTCTCACTTCTCCCACCCAGGGTGTCCCATTCCCCCCAGATCCTGGGAATGGCATGGGAACTGCTGTGTGGGAGACTGCAAGGGGAAGGAGACCCTGGAGCTAAAGCCATAGTGTGGTCCTCTTGGGAGACAGCTTACCACCTGTTTAAGCTAGGACTGTGCAGAAAGGGAGATTCCAAACAGCAGTCTCTCACTGGTCTGGCTTTTGTGAACTAGCCTCCTAACTGTAACTACCTTTGCTCCTTTGCTAGATAATCAGACCCAAACCTAAAATCCCCAGCCCGAGCTCCCACCATCTCTAGGTCCAGAGGACCAGGAATAAGCAAATAAAACCAAGAGATAGAATTCCAGTGCCCCCTCTGGATATTACCTGTGCTCTGCTTTGTCCCTGGGCAGCTTCTGGCTGAGCAGGTCGGAGGTGGCAGGTGGCCGGTCCAAGGCTCAGGGGCCTCCCTGACTCCGGCTTGGGAGGAGGTGCTAAATAGGCAGCTGTGAACACCACCAAAGCCCCTTCGAATGGCAGTTCTGGTGCCTCTTCCCCTCTTTTATGGACGAGAGCCTCCCCTGTCGCTCAGCCCTTGCTGAGCACAGGCTGCTGGGAGCCAATGGGGAAGTGGCTGAGAGCAGTCAGAGCGCAGACCCCCAGGCCCTTCAACTCGAACTCCCTGGGCCCGACACAATAGGCTTCTCTTCGTGACAGGGATGTGGAGGAGGAAGGCAGCCGTGTTGGGGAGGGGGGCGGATTCTGGGTGTAGTGCTGTTTGTCACTTGAAATCCGGCCACTTCAGTATTTGATGCGTTTCTAGGAGAGTGTCATAGAAAAAGAAGACAGGGAAGGACAGAGACAGAAGAGTTAGAGAAAGAAAGAGAGAGAGAGAGAATCAGAAAAACAGAGAGAATCAGAAATGGAGAAAGAGGCAATGTCGGACCTAGGGAGTGTTACAAAGGAGGGGAGAAAGAGAAAGAAAAACAGAGACAGAGAGTGGCAGAGATAGGGAGATGGGTAGAAACACAAGGAGAGAGGGACAGAGCAAGAGAAAAGGAAACCAATCGGGAAGACAGTCAGACTCAAAACACACTGATCCACAGATAGACAGACACGGAGACAGACAGAGGCTGAGAGAGTCTTCTGATCATAGAAGACAGTGGGGAGATGACAGCCTAGTCAGCAGGCACGTGCGTGGCCCGGTGTTGTGTGCCGTGGCAACTCTGTGTTGGCTGGTGCACGCGTGTGCTGGAATCTTTTTGTGTGTACATTTGCCTGCAAACAGCATTCAGCTCTGGTACATGCCTGAGCTGGTGCCAGGCACACTAGCCCTGGCAGAAGCACAGCTCTTCCCCGACAGCCAGGAGCTGTAGTTTAGTTTTCTTTGGCGGCAACACAAAATGAATAGCAGGAAAAACGCCTCAAAATATGGGCTGCAATGTGCCTCAGCACACACTCTGGGTGAGAGACGGACCCACCTAGATATACCCTTGGCCTGGACCAGTAGCAGCTTGAAGGTAGCACTCCTCACTGCTACAAAGATCTTCCAGAACATAGGGGCCTCTGAGTTTGGAAGAGAACATGCTTCTCTTCTCAGTCAATAGCAGACAGTTTGTGGTGGGAGGCACAACTATTTCAGAAGTCTGGCAGGGCCGCCCATCTTGTGGGCACCTGGCTGTACCAGGCAATTAGCTAGAGTCGTCAGATTTAATCCTCATGACCTAGTCAGTTGGTTAATATTATCCCCATCTTGCAGATGAGAAAACAGAGGTTTGAGAGCTGAGAAACTTGCCTAAAGACACACAGCAAGTCATCTAGCTAGAATCCAGTCAGGTTGACATGTCCTCCAAGTTTCTGCCCCATCCCTTGCCTCTCCCCAGGTTTGAATCTGCCCACACTGAGGGCTGGGGCCAGTTTCCTTCTCTGGGACTCAGCCTCTCCATATACAGGCTGTGCTTAATGACATTTAAGATGTGAATTTGACTCAGGTCTGCCACTCACCATCAGGGAGACCTTACACAAGCTGACAACTTCAACCTCTAATTGCTCATCTGTACAATGGGGACAACAGTATCATGGGGCTCTTGGGCTCTTGAGCTCTTGTGAGGGTGAAAGGAGGATGTGTCAATAGCACTTAAAGCAGCTGGTATGGAGCGAGTGTTCTGCTCCCATCGTTCCTAATAAACCACATCACTCCAGCTCTGATGCAGCAGGTTCTCCGGGGCATCCTCCTCTCCCTGCACCTGGCTCATTAAACTCTCACATAAGGGGGAAGGTAGAAGGGGCTGTTTGCTGAGCACTTACTATGCCTCAGACATTTCCACGTGCCATCACATCCTCACAACAAGAAAACCTGTGGTGTAGATCTCACAATGCGTCCTCAGATGGAGAAGGCAGCAGAAGTTCAGAGAGCCCCAGTCACCCAGGGAGGGAGGAGGAACAGAGACCCATCCCTCAGGTCACTGCAGCCCCGCCACACTCCCCTCTGGACCCACAGCCTCACTTTCCTTCTCCTCCCTGTCTCCTCTTCCCGAGGCAGCACAAGGGGTCTGACTGGCAGGTGCAAGCGACTCCTGGTGCCCTAAGGGCAAGCCCCTGCCCAGTGTGTGATAGCCAGTGCACAGGGTCCACAAGCACTTGACCACATCTCAGGCTGGCTTCTTGCATGGTGCCAGAGGACACGGGTGGAGTCTATTTGTTGCCACCCCGGGAATCTGGGAGCCCAAGAGTGAACGTCTTCTTCATCCCCAAGGCCAAAGCCTCACTCCAGCTGCTCTCTATCCTCATTTTTCATTTCCTCCTTCTCCTAATCTCTGTCTCTATAAACTCTTGGCAATAACCTTCGAATACACGGAGACTCTTAGAGAGGGAGTACAATGGCTCCCATGGCTGGCAATCAGCAGGCACTGGAAGAGCAGAGAAGCAGGGGCCTCTCCTGACTGTTATTCACCAGAGGGAAGTCGGGGCGGTGAGAGTAGAGACACTCGTGGATAATCCTCATTAAGCCATTGATGTTTAATATCCTTCACCCCCTGAGTCTACTGTCGCCTCAAGAGCAAATAGTTCCTGCATTTGCTTTTCCTTTCCTTCCGCAACCTCCTTTACACACACACACGTAGGAGGAGGCCAGGAGCAGCCTTCCTCCTCAGTCTTGGAGAACCTTGCCATAAAGCTCACCCTCTCCTGGGCTCAGTGATGCACCAGTCATGGTGCCGGCCCTGTGGGCAGCAGCCTGGGGGGTGGGTACCATGGCTCAGCCAGACTCACTTGGGCTTAGATCCCGACGCCACTGCTTCCTCACTGTGTGACAACTGATGGATACTTCACCTCTCTGAGTGCCTGAGTCATCTTCTGAAGACAGGAGGATGCTGCTACCTTTTATACAGACGTCAGGGCTCATTCCAAAACTCTAGCATGCTCCCTTCCCTGCACATCCTCCGTGCACAACCAGTCTTTACTGCAGATCTCGAGGTGGGCAAAAGGCAAAGAATAAAGAAAAGGAAATACTTAAAACAACCAGTCCTCAAATCATTCCATTAAGTAGGATTCAGGAAGCACAGGGTGGAAGATGGAAAAGTTACGAAACAAAGCCAGCATTTCTGAAGGGCTGTCTGCTACCAGGCTCCATTGTAAACACTTGACACGGATCAACACCTGATTCTCCCCACCATTCTGCCATTAGATGCAATTCCTGCCCCCACCTTACAGAGAAGGAAACAGAGGCTGGGAGAAGTTAAATCACTCGCACAAAGCCATGTAACTAGAAAGTGGCAGAGCACAACCTGATCCCAGGCAATCCGACTCCAGGCTTGTACCCCAGCCATGAGCTGCACCGCGTCTAGGCTTCTGCTCCCTGCTCTGCTTCATGCACGGAGCTCTGTGTGCGTTCTCTATTCCCCTGTCGGCCTGGAAAAGTGGCGGCAGGCAACATGGATCACTCAGGAGGACTTCAGTGGAATTAAGTTCCGGTCCTCTGGTCAGCATCAAGTCTCCCAAATCACTTTTCATGCTACAATGTGTCCAGCGTGAATGTCCACACCGGGGCTGGGTGGGCGAGCGCGTGAGAGACTCCCACTGCCCAAGCCATCTTGTTTGTGCCTCGCTGCTGCAAGAAGGAGTCAGGAGCTGTGCTCATTCTCTCTCTCTCTCTCTCTCTCTCTCTCTCTCTCTCTCTCTCTCTCTTATTCTTTTTATTGAAACATCCCAATGTACCATTCTCTGTGCTGAGTCCTTAGGGCTTAACATACCACACACAACTTTGCCCTCTTTGTCCTCACCATCCAGGTTGAGGAGCAGATATAGGAACAGCCACTCACAGCAGTATGGCAAGTAGGGGCTAGGAGGCCTGGAAAACTGTGGGAACAGAAGAGGGGCTCCCAAGCCAGTCTGCTGAGGAGATGGGAGAAGGCTTCCTGGAGAAAGTGAGCATGAAACTGAGGACTGAGGCACAGGTGGGAGTTTTCCAGGCAGAGGGCAAGAAAGGGCATCTTGGGCAGAGGGAACAGCTCAGGCAAAGGCCTAGAAGCAAGAAGAGTTGAGTGGGATGGTGGGGGAGTCACTCTTGACTCCCCTCTTTCTCTTGCCCTGACACCTCCTCAGCACATCTTCACTGCCTCTGGCTCTATTGCCTGGGCCCCCAGTCGCTGTCACTTCTCTCCTAGATGGCTGGCTCCTGCCTCTGCCCTTACCCATCCTAGTATTCGCTCCTCAGCAGCCAGAGAGATTCTTTTAAATGCAACTCAGTCCAGGTGATGTGGCTCATACTACTGTAATCCCAGCACTTTGGGAGGCTGAGGCAGGTGGATAACCTGAGGTTGGGAGTTCAAGACCAGCTTGGCCAACATGGTGAAATCCTGTCTCTACTAAAAATACAAAAATTAGCCAGGGATGGTGGTAGGTGCCTGTGATCCCAGCTACTTGGGAGGCTGAGGCAGGAGAATCGCTTGCACCTGGGAGGCAGAGGTTGCAGTTGAGCAGAGATCATGCCATTGCACTCCAGCCTGAGTGAAAGGAGTGAAATCTTGTCTCAAAAAAAAAAAAAAAAGCAACTCAGATTGTACTTCATCCCTGCTTAAAACAATCCAGTGGTTTTCATCTGACTTGGAAGAAGGTCCACATGCCTCATTTGGAGGGTCTGCTCTCTGCTGACCTCCTGTACTCCCCACTTCCTGTAGTTGCCCTGGCCTCCCTGCTGCTCCTCAAACACACCAAGCACGTTCCTGCTTCGGGGACTTTGCACTTGCTGTGTCTTCTCTGAGGAACACACTTTTCCCCATATTCCTTCCATCACTGCATCTGGTTTTGGGCTTAAACGTCACTTCCCAAAACAGGTCTCTTCTGCAAAATCTATGTTCTATCCCTCTCCATCCCTCACCTACCTCTGTCAGTCTCCACAGCAATTATCCCTCCCTGATGCAATATATGTATTGGTTTATCTGATTATTGCCTGTTTCCACTGGTGGAGGGTAAACTCTAGGGAGGTAGGCCTTTTGTCTTGCCTGGCACATTGTGAGTGCTCAGTACACATTCGTTGAGTTAGTGACTAAAAGAACAACAAGTGGTTCAGTGTGGCTGGAGCACAGAGTGAAAGATGGGAATTGGAGAAGTCACACAGGACCCAAAGGCCAGGTCAACACAGCACTTTATCTGAAGCGCGTTTGGAGCTGGAAAAGGTTGGCAATGGCTCTCCATGTGGACAGAGAACTCAGAGATCTGGAGGGAAGTTACTCAATCATTTAATCTGGCTCATGAGCATTTCTTGTTGCTCTGGTGCTGGTGATTCAGATTCAAATCCAACATGATTCCTACGCTCAACAAGCTCACAGTCCAGTAAGGGATATCTGTTGTCATAAAACGCCATGGAGTGGGTGCAAAAGCAAAGCAATGCAAGATACGAGGCAGCAGTGATGTACTCTGTCTGGGGATCCCTGAGTAGGTAAACTCTGAGGTGGGTTTTGAAGGATTAATAGGAGTTTGCCAAACAAAGATGGGTCTCCTAATGCATCTCAAAGAGCCAATGTCAAGGAAATGGAGACATTGAAAACTTCATGTGTTATGACTGGAATGTAAAATGGTACAGTGCTATGGGAAAAAAAATTTTGATGGTTCCTCAAAATGTTAACCATAGAATTACCATATGACCCAGCAGTTTCATTCCTACATATATACCCAAAATAATTGAAAATAAGGACTCAAACAGATACCTGTACACCAAAGTTTATAGCATCATTATCATCATCATCATCACCATTAATTTAGAGACAGTGTTTCACTCTATCACCCAGGTTGGAGTGTAGTAATGTGATCACAGTTCCCTGTAAGCCAGCTTATTTATTTATTTATTTATTTATTTATTTATTTATTTATTTATTTTAGGGACAGGATCTCATTATGTTGCCCAGGCTAGTCTCAAACTCCTGGCCTCAAGTGATCCTCCCACTTCAGTCTCCCAAAGTGCTAGGATTGCAAGTGTGATCACCATGCCCCGCCTATACCAGCATTATTCACAATCAGCAAAAGTTAAAAACAATCTGAGTGTTCATCAACAGAAGAATAGATAAACGACATGTGGCAGATGCACATACAACAAATAATTATTTAGTTATAAAAAGGAATAAAGTTCGGATCATGCTACAGCTTGGGCAAACCTTGAAAACATTACGCTAAGCGAAATAAACCAGACGCAAAAGGACAAATACTGTACGATTCCACCTCTATGAGGTACCTAGAACAGGAAAATTCAGAGAGAAAGAGTAACGTTTATCAAGAGCTAGGCGGAGGGGAAGGGGGGAGTTATTGCTTAAATGGCCGGGAGTTTCTGCTTGGGGTGATGAAAACGTTCTGGTAGTAGATAGTGGTAATGGTTGCAACAGCATTATGAATCCACCAAACTACCCACTCCCAGTGGGCAAAACGTCACCTTCTCTCCTATTTTGCCTCAGCTGGCAGCACAACTTCCACACTCTGAGCTAATAGACATTGTCCGTCTACTTGGTGCCCATCACTCTGCTAGTTCGTCTCTATGTATTATTATTTCATTTAATCCTCATAGCAAATCAACAAGGTAGGTGCTATTTTTGCCTTCATCTGCCAGAGGAAGAAACTGAACTTAGAGAGGTGGCCAGTTGCCTGAGGTCATACAGCTCATAAGTGGAATAGACCCCAAGTTCCTCTGACTGCAAAGACCATGCTTTGCACTACTACCTCACAGAGGCAAGCTGAAACCCAAAAGCAGCAAATGCATACATGCTATTATCCACCGAGAGTCACCCTGCGCCAGGCAGAACACTAAGAACAGGGATACATGATCTTTAGTAACCTCTCAGTAGCCCAGTTAGGCAGACACTGTAAGTTCTACTTTGCAGATGAAGAAACTGAGACACTGAGAGGTGAAATGACTTCCCAAGTAGCACAGCAGGACAGGGACAGAGTCAGGACTCACATCAAGGTCTGTATAGCTCCAAAGTCTGTGCCCCTTTCTGCTTTGTCACATCCACCCATGATGCTCCTCTGTCCTTCCTAGCCTTCTGGGACCAAGACCTGAACAAGAATTTGACCAGCACATGGTAAGGAGGGACACCTGTTTACTGAGCACCTACTATGTTCTAGGTCCGGACTACAGGCTTAACATTTATGATCATGTGTCTGGAACATGCACCTGACCTCTGCTGCCAGTCGAACAAGAGGTCAGTGGCAGGACTGGATGCCTGGTCTAGATTTCACTGTGTAATAATGTGAAATGCTTTTAGCCCCCTGAAAAAATAAAAAAAATAAAAAAAACCTTACATCTCAAATCTAAAAATCTAAAAATCACTAAAATCTAATCACAGCCTCCACACATCAAGTCTCTGCTGGTGCCAGACACATCTCCTAAACTATCTCATTTAACCCTCACAACAACTCTACGAGGTAAATATCATTAGCTCCACTTCGTAGATGAGGAAACCGAGCTGAGGGCTCAGTCACTTGTCTGAGATTACACAGAATGTGTTATAGCTGGGATATAAACCCCAGTCTGTCTGCCTTAAAAGCCAGGGCTCTTTTCACTCATCAAGCTACCTCTCAAACACCACCAGCTCCTAATTCCTCAGCAGCAGCCTGGGCATCAGCAAGAGGATAGACCTGCCCAGAGATCCTGGGTATTTGATCTGAAATAAGACGCCTCATCTAAGACCTGCTCCTCATCATCCCATGAGCCCCATAATGTACCTCACTCCGAATAATAGCTCTGTATGCCAGGTAAGTTTCTTTTTGCCAAAGGGGGAGTTAAATTGCTTTTTTCTCAGTCATAAATCTTACAGTTTCTCCTAAATCCTATTGAGCTGACAAATTGTGTGGCCTTTTCTTTTTTTGTTGTTTCTTTTTTTTTTTTTTTTTTGGCACAATCTCAGCTCACTGCAAGCTCCGCCTCCCGGGTTCACGCCATTCTCCTGCCTCAGCCTCCCTAGTAGCTGGGACTATGGGCGCCCGCCACCATGCCTGGCTAATTTTTTTTTTTTTTTTCATTTTTTTAGTAGAGACGGGGCTTCACCACGCTAGCCAGGATGGTCTCGATCTCCTGACCTCGTGATCCGCCCGCCTCGGCCTCCCAAAGTGCTGGGATTACAGGCATGAGCCACCGCGCCCGGCCAAATTGTGGCCTTTTCTGTATTAATTCCACAAAACACCTGGAGTATGTATTATAGGCCAGGTTTTCTGCTAAACACTCAGCTACATGACTGAGATGACCCAGTTCCTATCCTCTGGGGATCACAAGCTGGCAGGGATGATAGCAAGTAAACAGTACTTCCAGTAATTTCAGCACCACCTGGACAGGGCTGAGATACAGGTATGGATATACAGAAGTACCCAGGCTAGTCTGTTCAATATGGGAAGTCATCCTGGAGCTGGAGACCAAGGCTGGGTTTTGAAGGCTGAGTAGAAGTGCTCCATGGTGATCAGAAATGGTTCTGTGCAGCCGAAAGAAATCATCCAGGCTTTTTAAAGCAAAAGTTGATTTAACATAGGGGATAAGGAACTCTAAAAGGTGCTAGGGAGGGAAGGTGCTGGAGGAGTCAACAGGGCCTCCGTAAATGACTCCCAGAATGCTACCTGACCAACCAGGCATGCAATCAGACAGTCAGGCAAACGGGAGACCACCCCTGCAAATAGTGAGTTCAAGAACTTACTGTCACCCTTGGGTCCAGGGATCTGGAAGCTGCGGCTGGGGAGCCACCATGACATCATCACAACTGTCTCTCAACACCCATGGGGGTGGCCAGACTCTGAGATGCTGCTGCAAACCACGCCCCCCATGCTGCCGTGATAGCTCTTGCTGGAGGAAAGAGCCACAGCAGCAGAGAGATGGCCTCTGTTTCAATTCCAGAGTCAAATCTCATACAGCCTAGATAATTGACAGAATATAATCAACATCGAGAACTTTAGCTGCAAGGGAGGCTGGGGAAAATAGTTTTCAACTCCTATCTCTGCAATACAGGAAAGTGCACCAAGGAGAAGAGGAGGTGTGGATGGGAATGGGGGCTGAGGCCCAAGCAGGTGCATCCCCCACAACTGGGAAGGAAAGGAGTGAGTGCCCTAGGCCAGGTGGACACAGATCTTGAATTTCCTCTTCTGTCTCCGCACAGAGGCCCTTTTTCAGGTCAACAATCCCCAGGTGGTATAGGGACCACCCACAAAGACCCCATCCCTGTGGCCCTGTCAGAGCAGGAGACAATGAATCCAGATTCTCACTTCTGTGGTGAGGAAATGGAGGTGCAGAGGGAAGACTATTGTCTTAAGGCCACACAACTCCATGGGCAAGCGGGGCCTAGAACCTTGTTCTCCCTTTGTGTTGTGCCTGCTCTGCCATCCTCTTCTTCACGTTCCGGGGCTGGAGTCCGGCTGGAGCTGGGGTAGTGGCTGGTGTAGGTGAAGAATTGCAGTCTGGAGAGGGGAAAAAACTCAGCCTCTGGTGTCAATTATGCCTGAGTTCTCCTCCGGGCTCCACTCCTGCTAACTGTGTGACCCTGGGCAAGTTACTCAACCTCTCTGAGCTCCAGTTGCCTCCTTGGTGAAATGGACATAGAGAAAAGCACAGAGTTGTCATGAGAATGGCAGATGCTAAATATAATGAAGCATACAGTAGGTATTCTTGAAATGGGAGCTGATGTGACTGGTTCCACAATACTACTATTAATTATAAACTGCTATTATTATTAACAGTAACGGATCCTCCCCGAATTGAAGATGAAAACTTTTTAAAGGTTTTAAATGTGGTGTAACCTCACCGCTTTTTATTCTCCTACCTCATTAGCGGCATCAAAAGACCTGCACTGTAACTACTTCCATTATTCTAGCCCACCTGCATTTGCCAATTTCTAACTAAACATCTAGGATTCCTCCCCTCATAGAGATCCTCACCCAGAGACCCACAAGTAGCCACAGACCAAGATACACAGATTCACACCAAACAAACATACATACACCTGGTTTTGAACAGACACACACAAGCATGGCCAAATACACAGACCCTCACTAGTACTCAGATTCACACACAAACTTACAGAAGCACAACCTCACCCAAATACACACAAACACACACAGAGAGAAACAAGAGCAGCACTCATGCAAATACATCCTTCAACATGCACACTCCACACCCTCCCAGTTTTGTGACACACTCAGGAATATTAAGAGTTGTGGGGAATAGAAGTAGCTGGTAGCCTTGCTTCTGAGTTCTCTTTAAATAAATGGTCAGTGACAACTCAGGACTCCTTGGAGCCCTCGCTGAAGGACCTTTATCAGCCTAAAGCTGAGCCTTCAGCCTGGGTCCCATCTCAGATAAGATCATTAATTTTCCATTGCAGCTTCTCTCTCTCTCTCTCTCTCTCTCTCTCTCTCTCTCTCTGAGTCATCTTTACAAGCCCCTGAAACAATGGCATTTAAGGAGGGAGCTTTCTCAACACCCCAAATCCATACAGAAAGGTTCAGCTTCCTTGGTAAAGCATTTACATGTTGGGGTAGGGTGCATGGAGTGACATGGTTTTCACATTTGAGAAAGGTGAGTGGGAGGGAATATCAGACAACCGCACAGTGCAGATCATCATTTAAATACAGTCCCCATGGGGCTCGCTGGCAGCATTAAAATTGCTCCGTGCCTCTGTGGGGGTGTCACAGAACAGCCTCTCTCCTTTGTTCTGCTTTACCACAGAAAGAGGCAGTGTGGTGCAGTGGAAATACCCTAGGGCTGAATCCTAGGATTCAAGTCTGATCCATCATTTCTGGCCTGTGTATAACTAACTAGGCAATTCACTTACCTCTCTGAGTAATGATGTTTTTATCAATAGAATACAGTGATTAGGAGCAATGAAGGGCTCCAGAGCCAGACTGCCTGGCTCGGCCCTGGACTAGCTGTGTGATCTTTGGCAAGTTGCTTAATCTCTCTGGGCTTCAATTTTCTTATCAGTGAAATAGAGGAATAACTTCACTTTCCTCATAGGGTTGATGCAAGTATGAAATTAATATATGTAAATGCTTAGCACAGTGTCTACTGCATACTCAGTGATCAATAAATGATAGCAGGTGCATCAGTAACTGTCATTTTGTGTTTTTCATATTCCAGACACCCTGCTTTGTCCTCCTCAAGACCTACAGGATCTGGTCTTCGTGTCCCCTAATGTCTAATCTGCTCCACTCACACTGGCTCCCTTTCTGGTCCTTGGATATGCATATTGTTCCCATCTCAGGGTGTTTGCTCTTGTTGTTGCTTCTAGTTAGAAAGCTGCCTCCCTTAATATTTGCATGTCTTATTCTCTCAATTCATTCACATCTGTGCTCAAATGACACCTCCTCAAAGAGGTCTCCCATGATCACCTTATCTAAAAGACACCTTATCTATCATCATCTATCCTCTTGCTTGGAATTATTCTACACATTTGTGTACTTGTTTATTCTTTCTCTCATCCACTAGAATGTAAGTTTCAGGAAGCCAGAAATCTTGTCTTTCTTGTACTTGACTGTATAGCTGTAGCTCCTATAACAGTTCCAGGCCATGGGAAGCACTCAATAAATATTTATAGAATGCGTGAAATAAATGTGGGTCAAAATGAAACACTCAGTTTCAGCCTGTTAATCCCAGACCTATCTCTCTTGGGCTACTGTATACCACATATATGACTCTACCATATACATCTGAGTATCTGAGTCAGAACTTCCACAGCCCGTTCTGACTCAGAGCTGCCTACATTCTTGGGTGACAGACATGGATGAAAGCAGCTGCAGAAGGCATCGATGACTGCTGCCTTTTCCTTGCCCAGCAAGAATATGGAGAAAGAATCCACCATTTTTTCAGAACACTTTAAAATAGGACTTTATGGGGCTATGGACTCCCAGTACCCTCTCCCTCCCGCCATTGTAGAGATGATCATCCTGCATCACCTATCTGCCCAGTGTTTCCAGTTAGCAAGAAATGCCAAGTGGGGACATCTGGAAAAAGAAATATCAGCTTTGGATTCCAAGAGCGGCAGAATGAAGATGTCACTAATAGTCAGTGAAAAGCTGGCTCATTCTTCCTCTCTTTATTCACTTCCCCTGGGCTCCATTTTCTGCCTCAGCACCTGCGCCGCCTCATGCTCCGGAGCAGGAATTTGGTTTTCAGCACCACGGACAGCGATTGGCTTGCAGCCGGGGAGTTGAGGAAGCCAGAACGTGGGACTTTGATGCAACCAAACAAATGTTTACTGAGCACATCCTGGGGGCAGGCATACTGAAGAATACAGAGATTTATGTGGTCTTGACCTTTAAATAACTTAATCTCTTCGAGTCATCAATATTCCTAAATTGATACAGCTAGGGCAAGGCCCCAAGCCTCCTGATATTTGGAAAGTGGAGAATCAAAGGGAAAATGTTGCCCTTCTCAAATGAATTTATGCTGTGTATTTGCATATGTTATCTAACACTCTCATTATACTGCCACCCTAAAAACAAACAACAAAGCAAAAAACAGGTACTGCAATGTTCTATTCACCATTATACCGCAAGTACCCAGCATGGTGCATGGCCCACAGTAGACACTCAATAGGTTTTTAATAAATGTGTGGATGAATGAATCCTCACAAAATCCTATTTTACCCATTTTAATTTTACCCCGATTAATTTTACCCCTATTTCCTAGATGAGAAAACTGAGTCTCTGAGAACTCCCTTCTCATTGACAGCTATTAAGTGGCACAGCTCAGGTTTGAATCCAGGACCTCCGAATTTCATGCTGTGCTGTCAAGCAGAGCCACTTAACTATGCGCTGGGCACTCTCAGAGCCTAGAAAAGGCGCTAGCTTGGGAGAGGCTGATTCTAACAATAGCACTGACTCACTATTCAACCTTGAGGGAATCATGTTTTTCTTTCTGGCCTCAACTTCTCCATATGTAAAATGGAAAAGGAGATTGTGTGGCTAAGGGCTCCCCTCCCCACTCCACAAATGGCTTGTAAGGTGCTCCCTCGAAGGCTTGGATCTTGCATCTGTTGCAGCTGGACAACGCGACCAGCAGGGGGCGCTACAAAATGAATTTAAAACATCCTTCCCTTGCCTCCGCAGGGCGTCAAAGGAGAAGTGTATTGATATCCCAGCAGACCTCAAAATCCTTTTTCATCTTCCTGCTATAACCAGAATATGTGCGCAAGCAGTGCAGGCGCTCTTCTTTTTAGAGTGCAACAAATGAACTTCAACCCCTCTCGAGAAGTGAGTAAAGAGGCAGCCCTAGGACACAGAGACAGTGCAGTAAGGCTGCGGTGACTTATCGCCCAGGAACCCACTGATTGAGTAACTTTGGATAAAGCCTCGAGCAAAGATAACTGTTTAAATGGCTGCGGCAGCGGAAAAATCAGTTTGGCTGATTGATGTCCTGGGTTTCTTGTTAGTGGGTGGCTTCCAGCCATGGCTCTGCCTCAGCTCCCAGAATTACTCCAATAAGTGATTTGCTCATCCCTAACTCTTCCCAGGGGGTGGGGAGAGGGAGCTGAATCAGCCCTCTCACAACCCTGATTTGGACTTAATAGGGGACTAGTTGGCATTGGTGCACTGGGGGCAATGTAGGGAGAGAAGCAGATTTGCCAGGCTTGGCAAAAATATCTGGCTCCTGCCTGTGGGTGTGGAGGGGAAAATAAAGTCAGAAAAGAAGTGATTGCAGAGTGAATGTCTTTCAATTCTTTGAAAAGAATGTAAATCAAATGTGTCACGAAGGCTGTTTCTGTGACCAAATTCTAGTAATTGAAATCTAGATTGACCAAAGTGGGTCTCCAGATTGAAGGGCAGCAATGGGGGAGCTTGGGAGATGTTTGTCAGGGAGCCTTACTCAGTATAGGAGTCACCTGGGATCATCAGAAGGGAGCAGGCTCTGCAATTAACCAGACCTTGATTCAATCGTGGCTCTACCATTGACTGTCTGCAAGGCCTGAATCGAGTTGCTTCATCTTTCTGAAACTCAGCTTCCTCATTTGTAAGATGGGAGAATACTAATAATATATCAACTGTCTCAGCTCTCTATTCTTGCAGATTAAACCACATTAACACTTTGTGGAATAACAAAGCAATCACTCGATTGTGCTCACAGAGTCTCAGATCAGAAATTTAGACAGGACATAACAGGTATGGCTTGTGTCTGCAGCATGATGTCTGGGGTCTCAGATGGGAAAACTCAAATGGCTGGGGGTTGGAATAACCTGAGGCTTTTTCACATAGTCCCAGGCAGGGTTGCCTCAAAGGCTGGGTTCAGCTGGAACAATGACTTACCTGTGGCCTCTCCAGCAGGATTCTAAAAGCTAGTGTTCCAGTGAACAGGCGGAAGTTGCATGACCTTTTATGATCTAGCTTTGCAAGTCACATAGTGTCACCTCCTTTGCACTCTGTTGGTCAAAACCATCACAAGCCCACTCAGATTAAGAGGAGGGGACATACACCCTATCTCTAAGTGGGAGGAGTGTCAATTTAAAGCCAAGTTTGAAAACTACCACACCTGCCATGTATGGGTATTACAATAATTAAATGCCAAGTACTTGACAGCAGCTACTACTCCTGTTCCCTCAGAGGATCAAACAGTTCTTGGTGAAAGCTTTTCATAATTCTTAGATAAAATCTATACATCCTTACCTGGCCTACAAGGCCTGGCATGCTCTGGGCCTGATTTCTTCCCTAGCTTCTTTCGGCCCATCTCATCTCTCAAATGCTTTGCCATGTGCCTTCCTTCAGCAACTAAAAGGCATCATGCTCCTTCCCAACTGCCAAGTCCCTTTGCTCTGCTGCTCCCTCTACCTGGAACACTCCTTGCTCATTTCATGGCCTGGCAAAAATTATGTATACCTAGGCCACTGCTTCAGGGAAATCCTTTCCAATTCTCCAGACCTACATCAGGACCCCCTTTATATGCTGTTAGAGAACCCAATACTTTTACATCATAGCACTAATCACAATCACTATATAATTATTTATCTAACAGCCCTCCCTTGCCCCATGCTCTACGTGACCACCATCATGTTAACTAACAGACAGGGGGGCCCCTGTCTGTCTTGTGTTCTCAGCACCTAGCACAGAGAATAGCACAGAGTAGGTGCTCATTAAATATTTGCTGAATAAAGAGTGAATGGATGATTAGGCCACCAAAGCTTTGTGTTTGGGCTGGAATCACATTTACTAAGAGTAATTAGCTCAAATTAATCAGAGACCTGGTTGGCTTTGATGTCACCATAGGGCTTACTGGTATTCCAGGGAGAAGATTTTGGTATTGAAATGAGACCTCCTGGGGTACACTTTTGAGGGTTGGTCTTCTGGAGAGGCTGCAATAGCTCCCATCTCAGTTGTTACACTCAGTACTCCCTGGGACAGCAGAGAATGTAGAGGATGTCTATCTGAACTCTGTAAGGTGCAGCAAGAATTTTGGTGTACTAATTCATCTGAGCCCAGCTTCTTTTCATCCAAGTGGTGCCAACAACACCAAAAACATTAAATAAATAATTAAACCATAGAATTGTACACACTTAACACACTCTGTGTGCTAGGCACTGTGCCAGGCAGTAAAAATACTGTGAGAATGAGGGCAGACATATCCCCTGTTCTCCTGGGCCTTACAGTCAAATGGGGAGAAAGATTCAAAGCAGATAACTAGAGAATAGTAAAAGTTACATAACACAGGCATCCCAAGGACCTGTGAGAGGCCAGGGATGGCAACCATCCTACCTAGGATGGTGGGGGAGAGGGGTTAGTTAAGGAAAGCTTTATTGAAAAGGTGATATCCAAACAAAGATCTTAAGAATGTATAGGCAGTATTAGAGAAGGTGACAAAAAGGAGCTCCAAGAATGGGAATAGTGAAAAGCACTAAAGGAGAAAAATAGCATGGCTTTGTCAAGGAAGTACAAAAAGTGAGTGAGAAAGAGTGGCACAGGATGAGGCTACAGAGCAGGCAGAGGCCCTAGAATTAAGGACAAACTCTTGGCCATGTTAGGGAGCTTGTATTTTATCCTGAGAGCAATGGGAAGGCACTGAAGGATTTTGAGCATGGAGGTCACAGGCTTCAATGTGGAAAACAGGTTATACGGGAAGACACTGGAAGCAGGAAACCAGTTGGAAGGCTGATCATTGTTCACACAGGAGGTAATGGTGGCCTGTACCTGAGAGGCACGATGGAGTAAGAAGAAATTGGCAAGTTCCAGGGATGCCTGGGAAGAATAACAATGATTCGTTTTAAAATGAGGAATAGAGGAAACAGACGAGTCAAGGAGACCTCCAGAGTTCTGTCTTGAGCACCTGGATGAAAGAGAAGTCAGAGTCTCAAGAATAAAAACAGGTTTTGGCAGTGGAAGGTGATGCGTTCACCTTTTCATGTAGCGGGCTGGAGGTGCCTGTGAACACCCATGTGGAAATGCTATGCTGGTCCTGGAATAGCCTGGTCCTGGAATTCCCTAAGGATTTGTCTTTATTTAGGGAGTGGCCGGAGTTATGAGGAGAGGGTTTCATTTTGGCCAAGAGTCTTCTTAAAACTCAAAACCTGACCGAATCTTCTGAGTTCTCAAATCCAATCAGCTTCCTCTGGGATCAGCTTAGGATGCAGACAATCTCCTGGCATGTGCCTGCCCTGTGGTATAAGAAAACACGGTGTAAAGAATCAGACACTAAGGGCTCTCATTAGAACTGGAAACTGAGTTCTCTCCTAGTAGATATATTTAAGCACAGGCTTCAGAGAGCTGTTGTACAGGAGACTCAAGTACTGGATAAGGAATCAGAGCAGGTGACCTTTAAATATCCTTAGAGCCTTGACCTCTACTTATTGTAATTCTCTATCTGCCACCTAAAAAAACAAAACTAAAAAACTAAGTAGCTCATTATCTCACTCGCCTCATCTGCAGAAGAGGGTGCAGAGTATGATTTCAAAGGACTCTTCTAGTGTGGTAACTACAACTGTTTTTTCAACAGCCTCATGCTGATAGATCCCAAGGGCCCTTCTCAGTTCTTATCTTGACTGATCCCCTACAAGTATTTTACGCTGTTAATTACTCTCTATTTCTTGACTCATTCTCTTTCTGGGGCTTTCGTGACAAAGAACTCGCCTGTGTCTCTAAGTACTCCTCTCATTCTCTTCCACGGGCTCCTCTTCCTATCTGTCTTTTAAAATGGGCTTCTCTTTTCTTCTCTCTTGACACATTCTTGTTCCACAATCTCATTCACCACCATTGCTTCCATGCTCACGAGAGGCATACATATCACTCAAAACTCTTTTACTAGACCTGATCTCACCTAGTTTAGGAAATAAAAAAATTATTGGCACAAGTGATTGAGAAGTCTGGAGACCAAGCACAGATTGACCATGGGCTCAAACAATATCCCCTAGACTGGCTAGGGATTCTCATCATCCTCAGCTCTGGGTGCTCACCTGCTGATGTATGGCTCTCTCGCTCTCTCTCTCTCTCTCTCTCTGCCACTTACCCTCAGAAGGCAGCTGAAGAAAGGGATCTAATAAAGTAGTCTATGTATCCCTGGGCTTATCTCTGAAATAAGCATATATGCATCCAATCCTAAACATATACCAAAGACTTTGAGAACTGAACTAGAGAACAGACCACCACCAAGATCCCAGGCTGGCCAATGGACAATAAATATATGCAGAATACATCTGACTAGCACCAGAAATCCGTTGAAAACTAAACTGATAATGAAACTACAGCCCACAGAAAGTGGATCAAAACTTGTAGCCCAAAACTAAGTGGGTCAATTTCCTGGCTAAAAATAATAATAATAATCAGCATTCTATATAGGATTTAAACAAATATGAGACCCAGAGTCTCATGCCATGATATTCCAATGGCCAGGATACAATACAAAAAGTACTCCACATATAAAGAATCAAGAAAAACTTTAACAATTTCAGGTAAAAAACACAACAGATGCCAATGACAAGAGGGTCTAGATGTTGAAATGATTAGACAAAGACTTTAAGGTACTATAATCCAAGAAGGCAAACACTGTTGAAATGAATGAAAAGCTGAGAAGTCTCAGTAGAAAAATAGAAGCTATAAAAAATAACCAAATTAAATTTGAGAACTGAGAAGTACAATAACCAAAATTTTAAAATGTGGCTACTTGATAAACTCAATAGCACAATGAAAATAACAGAGGGGAGTCAGTGAACTTGAAAACAGATTAATGGAAATTATCCAATTTAAAAAAATTGAAAAATTGAAGAGAGCCTCAGGAACCTACGGGGCAATACAGAAAGGTCTACTTTCATGTTACTGGTGTCCCAGAAGGAGAGAGAAAATCACGTGGTACAGAAAAAAGAAGTATTAAAAATATAATGGCTGGAAAATTCCCATAGTTTGTGTAACACATAAACTTGATTCAAGAAAATAAGCAAATCCTAAACAGAATAAATTAAGAAATCCATGCTCAAGCATATTATAATAAAAATTGCTGAATGTTTAAGACAAATAAAAAAATCTTGGCTGGATACAGTGGCTCATGCCTGTAATCCCAGCACTTTGGGAGGCTGAGGCAGGAGAATCACTTGAGACCAGGAGTTTGACCCCAGACTGGGTAATATAGGGAGACTCTGCTTCTACAGAAAAGTTAAAAATTAGCTCAGCGTGGTGATGCATGCCTGTAGCCCTAGCCACTTGGGAGGCTGAGATGGGAAGATCATTCGAGCCCAGGAGGTCAAGACTACAGTGAGCTATGATCATGCCTAGCCAGGGCAACAGAGCAAGAATGTCAGTCTAAAAAATAAATCATCTCAAAAGCGGCCAGAGAAAAATAATGTATGACATATAGAGAAACAATTATCCAAATGACTGCAGATTTCTCATTAGGAATCACAGAGGGCAAGAGAAGGTATAACAACATTTTAAAGAGATAAAAGAATTGTCAACCCAGAATGCTATATCCAGCAAAAATATCCCTCAAGAGTAACAACAAAACAAAGGCATTCTTGGATGAAGGCAAACTAAGATTTTGTCACCAGAATACCTGTTCTAAAAGAACTATTAGAAGCTCTTCAGAAGGAAAGGAAATAATACCAGAAGGAAACTTGGAACATGAGCACTGAAGGAGGAGCAATAAGAATGGTAAATATCTGGATAAATAGATTGTCTGTCTCCTCTTAACTTTAAAATAGACTGGCACAGTGGCTCACGCCTGCAATCCCAGCACTTTGGGAGGCCAAGGCAGGCGGATGGTTTGAGGCCAGGAGTTAGAGATCAGCCTGGCCAACATGGAGAAGCTCTGTCTCTACTAAAAACAAAATACAAAAATTAGCCAGGTGTGGTGGTGCATGACTGTAATCCCAGCTACTCAGGAGGCTGAGGCTCGAGAATCTCTTGAACCCAGGAGGCGGAGGTTGCAGTGAGCCAAGATCACACCACTGCCTGCCAGCTTGGGCAACAGAGCGAGACTCTGTCTGAAAGAAAGAAAGAAAGAAAGAAAGAAAGAAAGAAAGAAAGAAAGAAAGAAAGGGCAGTTGAAAGCAAAAAGTTATAACATTGTTTGGTTGGGTTACATACAGATGTAGTATGTATGAGAAATACGACATAATAGGAGGGCTCAGGGACCCGTTTAGGATAAAGTTACATATAAGACCAGAAGTGGTAAAACACTGATTCTAGTAAACTGTAAAGTCATGTATGTATATTATAATCCCTAGAGCAACCATTAAAAACTATATACAAAGAGATATAGCAAAATAACAATAGAAAAATTTTAATGAAATACTAAAAAGTATTCAAATACTCCAAAAGAAGCCAGGAAAGAGAAAATACAGCAAAGAAAAACAGAGTTGACAGCCAAAAAAAAAAAAAAAAAAAAAAAAAAAAAAAACCCAACCCATAAAATAGTAGACCTAAATTCAAAAACGTGTCAGTAATTACAGTAAAGGAAAATTGTCTAAACACACCACACACCAGGTAAAGGACAGAGATTGCCAGATTTGGACAAAAAAAAAACAAGATTCAACTATAAGTGTCTAAAAGAATTCCATTTTTAATATAAGGACATAGGCATTGAAAAGTAAAAGGATGAAAAAAATATACCATGGAAATACTAATAAAAAGAAAAGTCACTGGAGTAGCTCTGTTAATATCAGACAAAGTAGACTTCAGAGAAAAGAAAATTACCAGAGATCAAGAGGGTTTTAAATAATGAAAAAGCATCAATCAGAAAGAAGTCATAACACTCTTAAAGATGTATGCATCTAACAACAGAGTTTCAAAATATGTGATGCAAAAACTGCTAGAACTGAAAAGAGAAATGAACAAGCCCACAATTAGAGCTGAAGAAGTGAACGCTACTCACTCAGGAGCTGATAGGACAAGTACACAGAGAATCAGCAAGAACAGAGAAGAACCGAACAACACCGTCAGTAAACTCATGTAATTGACATTTGCAGAATACTCCATTCAAGAACAGCAGAATTCACATTCTTTTCAAACGTTGAAGGAACAGTCACCAAAATAGATCATATTCTGTGCCATAAAACAAACGCTAACAGTTTAAAAGAGTTTAAATCATCCTTAGAATATCTCTGAACACAATGGACTTAAATTAAAAATTAACATAGGAAAGTTATCTGGAAAATTCCCCTAACACTTAGAAATTTTTTTAAAAGACCTTTCTAAATAGTCGATAAGTCAGTGTGGAAGTCTCGAGGGAAATTACAAAATTTTTAACTGAAAGAAGATGAAAATACATCTCAAAGTTTGTGGGATGCTGCTACAGCAGTGTTCAGAAGAAAAATGTATATAATTAAATAATTATATTTGAAGAGAAGGAAAGTGTCAAATCAACAATCTAAGATGCCACTTTAAAGAACTAGAAAAAGGAGCAAAATAAACCCAAAGCAATCAGAAGAAAGGAAATAATAAAGATAAGGCCAGAAATCAATGAAATTGAAAACAGAAAAATAATAGAGAAAATCAATCAAACCAAAAGCTGTTTCTGTGAAAAGATCAATAAAATTGATAAACCTCTAGCCAGACTGAGAAAAATAGAGAAGACACAAATTACCAATCTCTAGAGTAAAAGTATTGGAATATTACTACAGACCGCACAGACATAAATGGATAATAAAAAATACTATGAACAACTCTATCCACTTAAATTTGACAACTTAGCTGAAATGGGACAACTTAGCTGAAATGGGCCAATTTCTTGAAAGCCACAAACTATCAAGACTCACCCAAGAAGAAACAGATGACCTAAATATTCCCATGTCCATTACAAAATTAAATTAATATTAATAGTTAAAAAAATTCAACAATATAACTCCAAACTCATACATATGGTTTCAACAAAATATCAGCAAATCATGTACAGTCATCCACCATGTAACAACTTTTTGGTCAATAATGGACCAAGTATACAACGGTGGTCTCATAAGATTATAGAGACAAAAAGTTCCTAATATCTAGCGATGTTATAGCCATCCTAATGTCATAGTGAAACACCTTACTAGCATGTTTGTGTGGATGCTGTCATAAGCAAGCCTACAGTACTGCCAATCATATTAAAGTATAGCAATACAATTACGTACAGTACATAATATGTGGTAATGATAATAAAAGACTGTGTTATTGGTTTATGTGTTTATTATGCTATATTTTTAATCCTTATTTTAAAGTGCACTTCTACTATTTATTTTTAAAAAGTTAACTTTAGGCCGGTCGTGGTGGCTCATGCCTGTAATCCCAGCACTTTGGGAGGCCGGGGTGGGCGAATCACAAGGTCAGGAGATCGAGACCATCCTGCCTAACAAGGTGAAACCCCCTCTCTACTAAAAATACAAAAAAATGAGCCAGGCGTGGTGGCGGGCGCCTGTAGTCCCAGCTACTCGGGAGGCTGAGGCAGCAGAATGGCATGAACCCGGAAGGCGGAGCTTGCAGTGAGCCAAGATTGCACCACTGCACTCCAACCTGGGCAACAGTGCGAGACTCCGTCTCAAAAATAAATAAATAAAATAAAAATTAAATTAAATAATTTTTTTAAAGTTAACTTGAAAACAGCCTTAGGCAAATCTTTCAGGAAGTATCATAGAAGAAGGCACTGTTGTCATAGGAGATGGCAGCTTCATGTGTGTTATTGCCCCTGAACACCTCCCCCTGCAACAAGATGTGAAATGAAAGACGGTGACGCTGATGATCGTGACCATGTGTAGCCCTAGGCTAATATAGGTGCTATGTTTTAATTTTTATCAAAAAAGTTTTTAAAAATAAAAATTTTTAAAAAGTGAATAGAATAAAAATATAAAGAAATAAAATATTTTTGTGCAAATGTGCAATGTGGTTTAGGCTGTTCTTTCAAAAGAGTCAAAAAGTTTTTTAAATTAAAAAGGCTATAGTCCAGACGCAGTGGCTCACGCCTGTAATCCCAGCACTTTGGGAGGGTGAGGCAGATGGATCACCTGAGGTAGGGAGTTCGAGACCAGCCTGACCAACATGGAGAAACCCTGTCTCTACTAAAAATGCAAAAAATTAGCCAAGCGTGGTGGCACATGCCTGTTATCCCAGCTACTCCCGAGGCTGAGGCAGGAGAATCGCTTGAACCCGGGAGGCTGAGGTTGCAGTGAGCCGAGATCGCGCCATTGCACTCCAGCCTGGGCAACAAGAGTGAAAGTCCATCTCAAAAATAAAAAATAAATAAAAATAAAAAGTCTATAAAGTTACAGTAAGCTAAGGGTTAATTTATTATGGAAGAAAGAAAAATGATTTTTATAAATTTTGTAGCCTAAGTATATAGCGTTTATAAAGTTCACAGTCATGTGCAGTAATATCATTCACATTCACTCAACACTCACTGACTCACCCAGAGCAACTTACAGTCCCGCAAGCTCCATTCATGAGAAATGCCCTATACAGGTGTACTTTTTTTTTTTTTTACCTCTTATACTATATTTTTACAGTACCTTTTTTATGTTTAGAAATATTTAGATACACAAACTCCATTGTGTTAAAACTGCCTGCAGCATTCAGTACAGTAACGTGTTACACAGGTTTGTAGCCTCAGAGCAATAAACGATACCACACATAGTAGTGTACAGTAGGCTATACCACCAAGGTATATTTAAGTACACTCTATGATGTTCACACAGTGATGAAATCACCTGACAACACATTTCTCAGAATGTATCCTCATTGATAAGTGATACACGACTGTGTATATATGGATATGCAAATCACACACACACATACATGCACATACCCACACATGCATACACACACACAAAAATATATATATATATGTATGTTTTGGCCAAGTGAAATTTATCTTGGGAGTCCAATGACAGTTCAACACTTGAAAATCAACGTAATCTAACATATTAACACAGTAAGGAAGGAAACCAAATAATCATATTAATTGATGCAGAAAATGCATTTGACCACACTCAATATTCATCCTTTTTTTTAAATGTCTCTCAACAAACTAGAATTAAAAGGCAGCTTCCTTAACCTAATAAAGGGCATCTACAAAAAGCCTACAACTAACATAATACTTAATGGTGCAAGAGGGAGCTTTTCCTCTGAAATTGGGACCCAGGCAAGGAGGTCCACCATCACCACTCCTATCCCACATTGTACCGAAGGTCTTAGCCACTGCAGTAAGTCAAGAAAAGAAATAAAAGGCATACAGATAGGAAAGTAAGAAATAAAACTGCCCCTATTCCCAGACAATATGATTGTTTCAGACAATCGGAAATTCCAAGGTATCTAAAAACGAAAAAGCAACTAATAGGTAAGTTTGGCAAGGTCACAGAATACAAGGTTAATGCATAAAAATTAATCATATTTTTGTATACCATCTATGAACAATTAGAAACGGGAAATTTAAAACCAGTACCATTTACAACAAACCCTCAAATTGTAAAATATTTTGGTATAAAACTAATAAAACATATATGGAATCTGTATGCTGAAAACTACAAAACACTGATAAAAGACCTAAATAAACAGAGAGACATGCCAGACTCATTGATTGAAAGACTCAACATAGTTAACATGTCAATTCTCCCAAACTAATGCAATTCTAATCATAATCACAGCAGGAATTTTTCAGTAGATGTAGACAAACTGATTCTAAAATTTATATGTATAAGCAAATGAATTAGAAGAGCCTAAATAATTTTGATGATTAAAATAATGTTAGAGGGCTTACACTACCCAATTTTAACATTTGCTATAAAGGTACAGTAATAAAATCAATGAGGTATTAACAAAAAGACAAGACACATAACAGTGGGACAGAACAGAGTACAGAAAGAGACACATAAACATGGTCAACTGTTTTTTGACAAAGTTGCAAAAGCAATTCAATGGAAAAAAGTCTCTTCAACAAATAGTGTTGGAACAATTGAACATCTATGTGCAAAAAAAAAGCTGAACCTCAACTTATACATCATGCCTTACATAAAATTAACTCAAAATTATCGCAGATGGAACATTTGAGACAAAATCTCTAAAAACAAGAGAAATCTTCATGTCCTTTGGTTAGGCACAGAGTTCATAGATATGACACCAAAAGCATAATCCATTAAAATTTTTTTATAAATTGGGCTTTATCAAAATTTAAAATGTTTGCTCTGCTAACAGAGTGAAAACACAAGCTACCTGTGGGGACAAAATATTTGCAAGCCACATATTTTACAAAGGACTTGTCTTCAGAATATTTAAAGAACTCTCAAAAATCAAGAAGGAAAAAAATTTAAACAGCCACTTTACCAAAGAAGACACATGAGTTAACAAATAAGCACATGAAGAAATGTTCAACATCATAAGTGCTTATGGAAACGCAAATTAAAGCCAAGATGAAACCATCACACGCCTATTAGAATGACTAAAATCAAGAAGGGAAAATCTAATATCATGTACTGATAAGGATGGAAAGTAACTGGAACTCTCATATATTGCTGATGGGAAGGAAAATGGTACAGTTACTCTGTCCTTTAATAATTGATGAGCAAATTGTGGATTATCAACACAGTGCAATAAAAAAGAACAAACTGCTGATACACACAACAGTATGGATGTATTTCAGAGTCATTATGCTGAACAAAACATATCAGCATTAAAAGGTTACATACTGTATAAATTCATTTATATGACATCAATATGGCAAAACTATAGGGGCAGAGAATAGATTACTGGTTTCCAAGGACTAGGGATTAGGGAAGGTTTGTCTCTGAAGGGGTAGCGTTAAAAGTGTTCAGAGGATCATGGTACCATTTTGTATTCTGATTCTTGCTATGCTTATGTGACTATCTGATATATTAAAATTTATAAAATAGTATACCAACAAGTCAATGTCACACTATGTAAATTTTTTTAACACCCAATGACAGAAAATGGTAGAGGAATGTTTACAAAGTTCTGAACGCAAATCCCAGAATTGTGTATCTAGCCAAGTTTTCATTTGTATATAATAGCAAATCAGAGACATCCTCAAGCATGTATGAGCTCAGGGAACATAGCAGCAATAAGCCATTCTTGAAAAAAAAGTTCCTATTTAGGAAATCCAGACAATAAAGAGATAAGTCAAAACAAAGATTTCAGGAAACAAAAGGCCTGGTGGTGTGCACTGAATGTACTTAAATACGTAATTAAGATTAAACAGCTCCAGTAATAATTATGATTGCCAAAAAATGTTGACAATATAATAATAATTACCAGCTTGGACAACATAGTGAGACCTTGTCTCTACAAGAAAAAACATGAAGAGAAAAAGCTGGGTGTGGTGGCGTGCACCTGTGGTCCCAGCCACCTATTTGGAAGGCTGAGGTAAGAGGGTCACTTGAGCCCAGGAGGTCAAGGCTGCAGTGAGCCATGATCACACCACTGTATCCAGTCTGGGTGACAGAGCAAGAGTATCCATATCTACTGTCTAATAGTAATAATAATAACAATTAACAGAAATTGACAAGTTGGGGAAGAGAGAATAAAAATAATTATAAGGGTGCTAATATCATCATATCTCTTAACAGGGAATGACTCCTCTAGAATAAAAATAATCTAGAGGAATACTCTCTAGAATAAAAATATAATTAAAATATATACTCTCTAGAATAAAAATATAATTAAAAACTATGCCAATCTCTTGTGTTTTATAATTTTTTCCCTTAAGCTTAAAAGGATCTTTTGAAAAAGTTTTTATTTTGAAATAACTTAAAATAGTTGAAGAATTACAGAAAGTTGAAAATGTAGTACAAAGAATTCAGTACGCCCTTCATCACTTCCCCTAATGTTAACAATTTACATGACCATAGTAAAATTATTAGAACCAGGAAATCAACATTGACAAAATATCATTAACTAAACTACAGATCTTATTAAAATATTGCCAAATCTACCACTGATGTCTTTTTTCTGGCCTAGAATCCAATCCAGGATCCTACATTGCATTTCATTGTCCCATCTCCTTAGTAAATTTTTTAGAGCAATATTAGGAAATAGTAACTCTTGGGTAAAGTCTCCTCCAGGAGACTTTGCTTCTAACTCTTTGACCAGAATGATCACTCCTAAGTGCAAAAGAGTCTGGGAATATGAGTATTTAACCTGAAGATATGAACATTGCAGATACCCAGAATCATGATTCTTTTAGTAAGGAAGAAGGGAATGCATATATTTTGACTAAGCAGTTAACAATTTCTGCTAGACAGGCATAAGATTAACAACTCCAGACTATGTCAGTGAATGGGAGCTACAGACAAGTGGGTACATCTGAGATATTTAGGAGGCAAGAAGAACTTGGTAAATGATTGGCTGTCAGATGTAAGGAAAAGAGATGAATGAAGAATGTGTACCAGATTCCTGTGTTGGCAGAATATGTGAATAGGGATGCTAGGATTGGAGAAGCAAAATGCCACCTGCTATTTTCTTGGGCCTCCCGGTATATTGAACAATATTAGAAAAGTTTTCCTTAATTTTTAAAATAATAATCGAAACAGCTACCATCTAATAAGCCCTTACAATGAGCTAGGCATGTTACCAAATGCTTTATATGCATTATCTCATTTAGTCCTTATAACAACTCAGTTCATTTAATCTATTTTGGTCATTGGAATTTCAGCAGTGCCCAGAACAGCACCCAATATATAGTAGGTGCTCTATGAATATTAAATGAAGGACTAAAGGAAGGAAGGATTATCATCATTTTATGGGTGAAAAAATCTGAGAGTCAGAGAAGTTAAATGGGTTGCCTCACTAAGCCTGGACATCTGTAGAACGGAGGAGCTCAGAGTTTAACTCAAGTCTGTACTTCACCATGATTTACCACCTTCCCGTTGAAGACGTGAAGCTCCCACTCCATCAGAGAAAATGGAAACACAAGGAAGTTAGAATCCTTCCAGATACCAGATCCTTCTACAGCCTCCAAAGTCCTGGGTGATCTCGCCTCCCAGTGCCTTCCCAACCCAGTCTCCTCTCTCTCTCCTCCTTATTGCATTAAAGCCACTTTGCTTCTTGCTCACACCGAGGTCTTCTCAGCCTCAAAGTTGCCCTCAGGCTCTTTTCTCTGCCCTGAAAACTCCACCCAGCTCCTGGTTGGATGGATGGTTCCTTCTTATCCATAACTCTCAGAAGCCTTTCCTGGCCCCAAGACTAGGCCAAGTTCCCTAGGTACAGGGTCTCTTAACCCCATGGAATTCTTTACTTTTCTTTTTTTCTTTTATTTTGTTTGTTTGTTTGTTTGTTTGAGATGGAGTCTTGTTCTGTCGCCCAGGCTGGAGTGCAGTGGCGCGATCTCAGCTCACTGCAAGCTCCGCCTCCGGGGTTCACGCCATTCTCCTGCCTCAGCCTCCCAAGTAGCTTGGACTACAGGTGCCTGCCACCACGCCCGGCTAATTTTTTGTATTTATAGTAGAGATGGTGCTTCACTGTGTTAGCCAGGATGGTCTTGATCTCCTGACCTCGTGATATGCCTGCCTCGGGCTCCCAAAGCGCTGGGATTACAGGCGTGTGCCACCGCACCGGCCGCCATGGAACTCTTTTCTATAGCACCTCTTGGAGCCTCTGCTTAATAAATTACTGGCGTGATTATGTGTCTGTTGACTGAACTCATGCTAGAATGTAAGCTCCATAAATGCAAGGGCTCTGTTTGACTCGTTCACTATAACCCCAGTGCTCAGCACAGTGCTGGTGGGTAGTGACTGCTCCGCACGTATCTTATGCATGCCTGATGAATGGAGACATGAATGTGATGGATGGGTGGATATAATGGATGGATGGGCAGATGGATGTCCATAATGGATGGATGGACAAACAGCTAAACACATGGATAGATGGACGCTGTAGATGAATAGATAGATGCTATGTATGGGTAGAAGGATAAATGGATAGATGGATGGGTTAACAGCTTTCTCTAGATCACCTGTGCCAGAGGTTTCTCCATCTCATATTCCCAGGTTTCCTGGCTGGCAGCCCCCTGCTGCAGTTTTTATCACTCCTTCCTGTGCTGACAAAGACAGCCTAGTTGGATCTTACCTGGGCCCACACTGCTGGGAAAGTGGCCAAGAGACTCCAGATCTGACTTGGGTATGCAGCAGCAGGAGATTGTGGGCTGATGTGGAAATATCCCCTCCTGGGGAGAAGGTGGGCCCACAGCAATTATGCAACAGAAAGGGCTCTTGAAGTAAATCTGTCTTGCACAAACAGGTTAGAGTTAAATTTGACCTGAGCATGAATCACGCTGTCAGTTTCCCATTCAACCACATCACTGAGCTAGCAACCTCTGTGAGTGCTACTATTTATATAGATACAAATACATGTATTTATACAGACAGAGGTATGTGCGCAACTGAAGCTTTCTGATTAATTGTATCCTTGGAGAGAAAGACTTCTTTTTATAACACCTCCTTTTATGCTCAGTAAAAGCTGGTTCAAGGCTACAGAGAGGGAAGTCCTTGAAGGACTTGGGGGTGCCTGGAGTGGGAGGAAAGATCAACAATTCATTCAGCAAACATTTCCTGATGCTTACTCTGGGGCAAGCACTTAGAAGTGTTAGTGGGGTGGTGAAGGGTGTGAAAATTAATAACATGCTTTTCGCCCCCATGTTATTCAAAGTCTGGTGGGGTTGCTGACTGACACACGGAAGGATAGTGGGTGGTTAAGGATTTAGACTTTAAAATCAAATAGGTGGAGATTCAACTCCTAGCTTCACCACATACTTGCTGTGTGACCTTGCCAAGTTATTCAAGGTCCCCGAGCCCAAGATCTCACCTCCATGGATAATAGATACAGATATTATATAGATATATAGATAGTATCTACCTCCTACAGTTTTTGTGAGCCTGGAATAAGACCGCAAATGTGAAGCCTGGCGCAGAGTAAACACTCAAGAATCATCATCATCATTGCTTCATAGCTAACCTTTTTCAGTGTTTAAGACATGCCAGGTACAAAAAGCACTCATAGGTATTAACCCACTTAATCCTCACAACAACCCTTGGAGAGTGATATTATTCCCCACCCCATCCCATTTTCTCAGATGAAAAAGGATGACACAAAGAGGTTAAATGATTTGTCCAAGGTCACACCCCTCCTAATTGGTGGAACCAGACTTTGAACTCAGAATACCAACCTGGGTCCAGATGGTTACAAGTCCACCCCAAGGTTTCTTTAGCACCCTTTTGGCATCCTTTTCCAAACTGTGATGATCCTCCGGGCTGGTCCCTCGAAGACAGAGGGGAAATTGCTTCTTTGATCATTAATTATTGTTGCCTGCCAGGTATTTCATATATATGAGAAGCAGTATTGTGTAGTTTTTACGGTTTGAATCTATGTTCTTATCCCAAGTTAAAGAAAAAATTAGAAACAGTAGTAATAAGATGAACAAACTAACTTAAAAGGCATTGTACAGGGGAAAGGCTTTAGCTCAGATCAGCTTCTGACACCATCTACCTGCTATCTGATTTTGGGCAAGTCAAGTCCTCTCCAATGCCCTTTCAGCTACTCTCAGTGCTTTGCTTATTTAATAAACACTTCTCTGGTCATTCTTCTGAGCATGTGGCTAATATTAAGTTTCATAGTAATCCTATCAGATGGGAACTTGGTATATCCCCATTCTGTGGAAGGGAAAATTGATACACAAAGAGGTCAGATAACTTGCCTAAGGTCAGACAGCTGGTCAAGGGCAGAGCCAAGATTCAAACCAAGGAGTCTAGCCCCATGCTCAGTCTTCTTAAACATGACCCTGTCCAATCTCATGCGCCCTATCACATTGCATCCGCCCATCCACCCACAGTGGGTAAATAGTATCATTGCCATTGCACACATGAGGATGCTGATGCTCAGGGAGGAAAGCCACTCACCCAAGTGCTCTGACTTGTAAGTGGCAGCGCCCTAAGATCAAGACCAGGTCTGCCATGTGTTCTCCACACAGCAGCCAGCAGGATTTTTCTGATCAGTCCACTTTCCCAGTCAGGTTCATTGGCTTCTCCTTGCCCTTAGGATTAAGTCCGAGGGCTTTAATCCAGTTTACCAGGCCCTAAAAGATCTGGCCAGCAATGTCTCCCATCTTGTCACTCACCACTCCCCCTCACACTACCTGAGCCAAACTGAATAATAGGCAGCACCTAAAGGTGCCAGACTCTTTCCCAGCAGAACCAAAATCCTGCCCTTGATTCTGCCAGGAAAGAGAGTCTAGCACCTTTGGGAGCTGCCTGTTATTCCCTCAAAGAGCCTGGGATCTCCCACTCCATAGCTGCCCCCAAATTCCTGTGACTTCCATGGGGCTTTGCCTGGTCCACTCTGCTGATCATGTGAGCAAGGTGAAGAGGTGCTTTACTGAGTGACATAACAGCTCAGAGGAGCCCACAGTGGGTAGCTCCTCTCCACAGGCAGGTCATCCCGACATCTGCTCAGCTGTCAGCAGACAGGAGACCTGCAGTGGGTAGCTCCTCTCCGCAGGCAGGTCACCCTGGCATCTGCCCAAATCTGGCTGAGTCTGGGGTTTTTATGGGCTTCAGAGGAGAGGAAGTGCATGCTGATTGGTCCATGGCCAGCCATGGGTGGCCCAGAAAAAGGGCCATAAGTTCTTACTCTGGTCTGCAGAACTGGCAGCCCAGTCCCCAGGCCTCAGGCTGTCCCTAGGCTGAAGGTGGGGTTTCACCAGGGACTCACCCCTTTCTACTCAGGAGCCTGTCCACCTCCTGCACCATTAGCATGCCATGCACAGTGCCCACAGTGCCCAGGCTGTTCATGCCAAGGGGTGCCTGCAGGCCTGTGCTGAGCTGCCCTAACTGCCCCTCTGCCTCCCTTCCATACTTGTCAGCACTCAAAGCCCAGAGGGGGCTGAGGCAGCAGGAGGCTGGCATGTCAGTGCTGCTCCCAAGCACATACACACCTGGCCAGGTCATGACAGTGCCCAGACTCGGCCACAACTTTGCTCCAAAATTGGAGTGGGAACCAGGAGTAGGAAGAGGCCAGGCAGGGGGAGCAGGCACTTCTGAGCCTGTGGGGGTAGGAGAGGTTCCTAGGCCCAGAGAATGCAGAGATTCCTGGGTCCACAGCCATGTCTGGGCAGCTGCAGCTGTGCCTGGGAGGGCAGAGCTCCCACCCCTTTAACTTGGATGGGAGCAGGGCTCCTACCTGTTCCTGGCTGCCACCAGCTCTGTGGAGTGTGCAGCCCCAGCCACACCTCCCCGACTGCAGCTGGTGTCATGGCAGTGGCCACCCCAGATGGGTTGCCACTGCCATCATAAGTAATATGCAAATATAGTTGTCCCTCAGTATTCTCTGGTTATTGGTTCCAGGACCCACTTCAGATACCAAAATCCAAGGTTGCTCAAGTCCCTTATATAAAATGGTGTAGTATTTGCATATGATTTATGAACACCCTCCCATATATTTTAAATCATCTCTGGATTACTTATAATACCTAATACAAATGTAAATGCTATGAAAAATAGTTGTTATACTGTATTTTTATTTGCATCACTTTTATTGTTGTATTGTTATTGACTGTTCTTTTTTTGAATATTTTTTGATCTGTAGTTGGTTGAATCTGTGGATCCACAGAGCCTGCAGATATGGAGGACTGACTATACTGTCATTTTATATAAAGGATTTGAGCAACCCTAGACTATGGTGTTCTCAGAGATCCTGGAACCAATACCCTGAGGACAGGCAGGGATGCCTGTACACTGCAGAATGGCTAAATCAAGCCATGCAGCTTACATATTACCTCATATACAGTACTCATCATTTTTTTACGCTAAGTGTTTGTGAGAACACAGTATCTACTCTCTTAGCAGTTTTCAAGAATACAGTACATTGTTATTAACTATGGACGCCATGTTGTACAATAGATCTCTTGAACCTACTTCTCCTATCTAATTGAAACTTTGTATCCTTTGACCAACGTCTTCCATTTCCTACTGTCAGTCCCTGCTAACCACCATTCTTCTCTCTGTGAATTCAACTTTTTTAGACTTCCACATGTAAGTGAGATCACATAGTATTAGACTTTCTGTGTCTGGCTTATTTCACTTAGTGTATCTTCCAAATTCATCCATGTTGTCAAAAATGACAAGATTTCCTTCTTTTTGAAAGCTGCATGGTATTCTACTGTGTATACATACTACATTTTCTTTATCCATTCATTCATTGCTGGACACAGGTTGATTCCATATCTTGGCTATTGCGAATAATGCTGCAGTGGATGTGTGAGTGCACGTAGGTATCCCTTTGGCATATTAATTTCATCTTGTTTGGATATATACCCAGTAGTGGTTTTAATTTTTGTTTTGCTTTGTTTTTTACTATCAGGAAAACACACTCTTCTGAATGGAGCCAGAAGACATAGAGCCCTGGTGCCAGTGATTACAATTTGGTGGCCACAAAGGGAGATCCTGCTGCTCACTGAGGATTAGCCCCCTCCGCACCAAGGGAGCAGAGGAGAGAAATACTTAAAGGGAGACATCATAGTCACATTGCTGCTGGATTCATCCTCATCTGAAGCTGGATCTACCCTCAGCTTTTTAATTATGTGAGTCAATAAATTCCTTTTCTTGGATAAGTCACTTTAAGTGGCATTTTTGCTTTTACTTTAAAATATAAGCATCCTAGCTCATGTACAACACCCTGCCAAATTGTTTTTCAAGAGTTGTCAACATTTGCAATTAGGCAGAAATTATTTTGAACCTATTAGATGAGAGAGTTGCTTCTGAGAATTCAGTAATTCAGCATATCAGGGGGTCACAACGACTCTAGGATGTTGACTCATTCAGTTTGGACCTTCAATGAGCTATGGAATGGGAAGTGGAGCAATGTCTGTCACCCTCACCCCCACTATCTAAAGGACCAAGTAAATCTTCCCAGATGGTGCTGTGAAATTTTTTTTTATGTCTGAAAACTTTAAGAGTAATTTTTGCTAGTTTTAAAAATATGAAACAACTCTTGTTCGTTACAGAAAAATAAAAATAAATCTATGTTTCAACTATCTATTTTTGTGTAACAAACCATTCCAAAATTTGGCAGCAGCTTAAAATAACAATTTATTATGCTCCCACATTCTGTGAGTCAAGAATTTGGAAAGGGAATAAGGAGGGTGGGCAATGGAATGTATTTGCTCCACCAGGGAACCTCAACTAAGATGACCAAAGGCTGGGGTTGACTTGATTGCTGGGGGCAGGATCATCTGGAGATGTCCTCACTCACATGTCTGGCTATTGTTGCTGGCAGTCATCCAGGACCTCAGCCTGGGCCATTGGCTGGAATACCCACATATGACCTGTCCATGTGGCCTGGGCTTGCTTATAGCATGGCTACCTCAGACTCCTTGCAAGGAAGTTCAAGGCTCCAAGGCTTGTACATCAAAATAACTAGCTAAAGCCTCCTGGCCTTTGATGTCCTAGCATTCGAAGTCACATAGCATCACTTTTACAGCACTCCCGTGGACATTTAGTCACTAAAGTCATTCCAGATTCAGTGGGAGAGGACGGAGATCCCATCTTTCGCTGGAAGGAGCATCAAAGATCAACTTGCAGGCCTATTTTTAAATACCCCAAGATTCCAGCAAAAAGAGGACAATAAGCAACATGCAACCCTGCCCACCCAGAGATCATCACAATCAACATCTTCGTGTATGCTTTTCTGGATACTGCTTTGTCGTTGATTTTTATAAAGCTGAAATAGTTTTAGTGGAGACTCTTTTACTAGAAAGTGAGAGAAATCCAGTTCAAACTAATGTAAGCAATAAAGGAAATATATTGGCTCATAGAACTGAAAATCTCAAGGGGCTGTCTTCAGGAACAGGTGGATCCAGGAGCTCAATAATATCATCATGGATCTGTCCCACTCTCCCTCTTGGCTTTGCTTTCCCTTGGTTTGTTTCATCTGAAGCAGGTTCTCCCACATGGTGGCAAAGAGGGATCTGAGAGCTCTTAGCATGCATGGTTTTTAGAACTTATGCCTGTGGAAAGAGAGGTGCTTCCCTCCTGAGAGGTTTATCATCATCCTAGGATCTTTCATTGACCTAGCTTGAGGCATAAGCCCAGGGGGTACACTCATGACATGGCTTGCCCAAGAATATCTTGAAGGGATGAAAAGCTCATATCCATACACAGAGTTTTGTTCCTTGCTTTTTTTCAATTAACTTTATATTTAGGCCAGTAGATATGCTTCCAACAATATCATTTAGAATGATTGCTTTTTAGTCCTATGTGTGGATGTACTGTTATTCATTTAATTAAATACCTATTGTTGAACAGTTAGCTAGTTCCAATTTTTCACTGCAACAATCAGCACAGTATGCCTTTCAACGAAACCTTTGCCAACATCCACTACATATTATTTCTAGACATGGAATTTTAAAGTCAAAAGACATGTGTGTTTTGAATGCTCATAATGCTGTTTGTCAAGCTGTCTTCAAGAAAAGTTGTAACAATTTATACTCCCACCTACGTGATTTAAGATTGCTGATCTCCCCTTGTCCATACCTATACTAGGTATTAACACTTGAAAAACAAAATATGTGCCAAACAAACTAAATAATATTGTGTGGTTTTGATTTGCTTTTTTTTTTTTTTTTTTTTTGAGACTAAGTCTCACTCTGTCACCCAGGCTAGAATGCAGTGGCATGATCTCGGCTCCCTGAAACTTCTGCCTCCTGGGTTCAAGTGATTCTCCTGCCTCAGCCTCCCGAGTAGCTGGGACTACAGGTGCATGCTACCACTCCTGGCTAATTTTCTGTATATTTAGTAGAGATGGGGTTTCACCAGGTTAGCCAGGATGGTCTCAATCTCCTGACCTCGTGATCTGCCTGCCTTGGCCTCCCAAAGTGCTAGGATTACAAGCATGAACCACCGTGCTCGGCCACTTTTCTTTTATTGCTAGTCAGGCTCAATGAATTTCAATTCCTTCTGTACAAATTGTATTTCCTAATAGAGAAGCAAAACACTGGTTAGAGTGAACTGGCTCAAGGCTTACAGGCCCAGTCCTGAGAGACAACAGTGAGTGACAAGTGTTCTAATTATAGTGATTATTTAAATAATAGTAGCTGCCACTTATAGAGCATCTACTGTATCAAGCATTGTGTCCATTCCCATCCACTCATCATTGTGTTTAACTTCCTCGGATGCCATCCATTAAGGTTCCCTGTTGCAGATGGAGAGCATTGCTCAGACCTTAGCTTTACGGCTATAAAGTCTTCCCCATGATTTCTGCAAAGGGATTTTCTTTACTGTGCCCTCTGCAGGAATGTCTCTGTTACCTCCCGATCTACTCAGCCTCTTCCCTTATCTGTCCAGGAACTCCACTCCCACTGAGCATTTTGTGAGTTTTGTCAACTTGATTAAACTCTTGGGAACTGCAGTAAGTAGGCAAGAGGCTTACAACACTGTCTGACCAGCTTCATTCTTCCCCGTTGCCTCCCTCCCTCTCAGGAGCAACAGACATTCCCCCTCACCATCTGCACAGCAGCATGGGAATCACCTTTGGTGGTTTTATTCTCTGAAAGGGGTGGGTGCATGTCTCTCACCCTCCACAAGCTTATCAAAGTATGTTTTCCAAACACAGGGAAAAAAAGAGAAAACAAATTGTTCTCTCTGGCTTTTAACATCTATACATAAGGTAGGGTGCTAATGCTGTTCCATTTTGTAGATGAGAAAACTGAGGCTGGCAGAAATAAGACAATTTATCCAAGGTCCTAAGAACTTCTAAGGGATGCTGCCCTGGCAACAAGAACTTGCCCTAAACGTGTAGTTCATCTTCTTGACCCCCGCCTTCTCTCCCGCTGTTTCCCTGCTGCTCACTGACTGCACCACAGTCTCCCATTATCTCAATGTCTGTTGCACAAAAAGACCATATCCTCATTCTTCAACCCAGGAAGCAGAGCTCAGCATATAAGGGTCGGAGAGGTCACACACACACACACACACACACACACACACACACACAGTCATCATGGAATGTAAGGCAGTTGCGACCTTAAGACCTTACCCTCCAGCACCCCTAGCACTCAGTCTTGAGAACACAGAGACGTGGGGAAGCTCTGGAGTGGGACACAGCTACCTGGGCCATGGGTAGGGATCAGCTTGTACCAAGGCTGATGACTGACTCATTCATCCAGACACGTTTCCATTTTCTCAGCTCAGGCAGCTCCTAATGCAAAGCTGAAAATTCTCCTCTGCCTCATTGTGTGCCTGCTCTTGGAGGCGGGGGCTTTGGGTAGGTTTCTGAAGAGCAATTATGCTTATTACTGGTTAGGATTTCAGAAATCTTCTCTGTTTGCTGAGTGCATTAATTCTCAGCTCTTTCCATCACTCATTTTTCCTGACAGCCCCATTTTGCAGGTGTAAATGTGCAGATGGAGAGCAAAGGAGAAAGCCTGTATAAAAAGCCAAAGATGGGGAAGAGAGAGTCAAGGATGGAAAGAGAGATTCCTAAGGACATTATTGGTGTCCTTGGCGTTCCCAAGGCGTCTCTGTGGATGCCTCAATTACGTGAACCAATAAATTTCCTCCTTTCCTTAAACCAGTTTGTGGCAAATTTCTCTCATATGCAATCATAAGGCTTTATGCCTCTTAGATGTGGCATGTTTAAAAACAAAACAAAAATGTTTTTATTATTTTAATTTGTTTTACAAAAGATAGGTTCATTTTTAAAACTGAAACCATGTAAAACTGTCTATGTTATAGATCTATAGTTAAGTATAACCAGTGAAACACATAGTTACCTCTGTGCCCCTCCACACTCTCACTATAATTTCAGAGATCAAAGAGATGACCCACAGGATAAGGAGAAGAGGAGAGAAGACAACAGTAAAGAAACCTTAGTGATGCTATGCAGCAAATGGACCAATGGAAACTGACAGCAGATCTAAGAAAGCTGAAACCTATGCAGGCAGTATAGAACCAGAAAATGCATCTAATTTATGCTATGGATCCCCACAAAGCTGAGGAACTGGCAGAGTGATGTGCCTCTTAAAAAAAGGTACAGTTGAAGCAAGAGGTTCCGGCCTTGAGGTGTTCCATCCCAAAATGGGGAAAGGGCTGAGTTATGCGAAAGGTATCACTTAAAGGCTGAGGCCTCATTCTCCTCTCTACTGTGACAGACTCGGGCTTTCACTCCACCAGTTGGGAAGATTCCACTCTGGGGAAAATGAGCAGTTCAGAAGAGAAGACCCAGAGATACTCACAGCTGGGGCTTACCCCGAGAAAACAGCCCAGCTATTACAGATCAGGTCTTTCTCAACCAACACCTCTCTCCTACGTATTTATTAATATGTACAGTAGCTCAAAAGGAAGGAAGGTTGTAACTGCACACACAGTTCTGCCACTTGCTTTTTAAATTTAATTATGTGCTATGGGCACATCCATATCTATCCATATCAGTCATTAGGTGCAGTGGAGTTATATGTATGAAGAATAGGATTTTCACACTATCTCCAAGTGTCATCCTAAGGGTTATTTATTTACAAGAGGTGTGAGGGTCCGGATCTGATAACCACTGCTTAGCCAAGGGATTGAATTTAGCATCACCAGTGAGGGACAAGGGACAAACTGATACAACATGCCTTTCTGTGTGAGGCACTAATAAGGACATGACATCACTTCGGAGGCATTGCCACCAAAAATGCATGTCCTGAATCTAACCAGGAAGAAGCAATCAGATAGATCCAAAACGTGAGATATTCTCCTTGACTCTTCAAATATGTTAGTGTTACAGGGAACGGGGGGCACTGGGAAAAGGCTAGGGAACTGTCCTAGGTTGAAGGCAACTACAGAGACATGACATCTCATTGTAGGGCATGGTCCTGGGTTGAATCCTAGATGGGAAAGAAACTAGCTGAAAAGGACATTTGGGAGACAATTGGGAAAATTTGAATATAGAATGTGGATTCAAATATAGAATGTAGCGAATGTATGGTATTAACCTTGAATTTCCTGAGTATGGTGCAAATGTGACAAAATGTTGAAGGACTGGTGAATCTAGGTGAAGGATGTATGGGTATTCATTGAACCTGTTTTGAATTTTTCTGTAGGTTTGAGATTTTTTTAAAAAAATGAAAAGCTAGGAAAGAAGAGAGTTGGCCTCTAGAATGTGCTCTACCCAAACCACTTGGGCAGGTGACTCAACTTCTCCCAGTGTCATTTCCTCCTCTGTCAAAGGGAGATAATAATAGAACCTACCTCATGAGGCTGTTGACTTAAATGAGATAATGCCTGCAAAGTGTGTATCATAGTTCCTAGTAAATGTTAACTGTCATTATCATCTGCCTCCCTCTCTTTAATGGATGCATAATTCCATTGTCTTCAGTTTCTCTTCATTTGGCAGCAAAAGTCATCACCCAACTAATGAGCTCTGTGGTTATCTTGTCAGTGCAAGACAAGGTGGTCACAATTTGTGCTGTCTGCTATTGCTTGGAGCAGAACGAGGTCTTGCTCTGACTGTTGACTTTGGATGCCTGACTGTAGACACCTGTGGTTTAGAGCCCCTTCCCCTACCTCCCTAGGGAAATAGAACCCCCTTCTCTGTGTATGGAACGCATTAAATGTGGTTCACCACCACAGTGGTAGCCACTTACCCAGACCTGGACAAAGTTCTCTTTTTGCCTGGCCATAGTGGTTACTTTAAGGATAAGCATCATCTCAGACAGAGTCACCTCTGGGAGATATTTGTCAGCACAATCTGGAATACCCACGATGAACCAGAAATACACAAGTAGATGAAGCCCAGCCCTGGTCCCAGGGAATCCTTGGGCCTAGAAAGGGGAGACAGACAATATGCAGATCCAGCTCCCCAGGACTCCAAATCCCAAAAGTACTCCAAAAGGATTAATGCTTTTACACCTCTCTGTCACCTTCAAATGAGGCACCAAAATTGAACTTCTCAGAAACTTGCTTTATCTGCAAGGGCAGAGATTTAAGGTTCACTCTGAAACACCTGGAGGAGCAATTTTCTTCCAATTACCACTGGTTTCTTGTCAACACCATTCCCCCGGGGGCCATTAATGGAGGGGAGATAGTACCGGATAATGTCAGGGAACCGGCACCATTAAATAACTTCTGGAAATCCCCAAGGTTTAATGACAGTGCTGTTCCTTTTAACTCCTAACTTCTTCCTCTTCTTTTTTTTAAGCACTCTCCAGTTATTTCATTTTATTGTGTTTAGGCCATCCTTTGACGCAAATCGGACGAATATAGTCATATCCATCTCTCTAATAGCAGAGGGTGGTTCAAGTCACAGAAGGGAGCAGTCTCTGGCATCAGACTGCCTGCATTCCCTCTTGGCTCTGTCAATGAGCAGCTTTGTAACCAGTGACTCTGCATCTCCAGGCTTCAGTTCCCTCATCTGTAAAATGGGGGTAAAAAGGACCTACTGCATAGTGTTGTGGTAAGACTAGGATAAAATAATGAATGCAATGCAAGACCTGACTCATAGTAAGTGCTCAATAAGTATCAGCTTTATTATTATTATAGACGGTCCAGGGGTGAAATGTAGACAATTATGAAGAGCTGCTAGGTAGAAGCACAGCGCTAGTCGCAGCTAGACACAGCGCTAGATCGAGGCAGATCCAAAGAAAATTGTCCCTGCTCTCAAGGCTATCACAACTAACTTGAGGAAAGAGACAAAATGCAGTGGTAAACAAAACAAAAATCACAGCAATTAGAAAAGAGTCCCCTGTAAGGGATGTTTAAGGTGACTCCAATAATTAGACACACAGCAGAGGCATTTGGGTGAGATCCGCAAGGCAAGGACAGCAACCAGTTCATCTCTGTGGCTGGGCATCAGCATAGAATCAAGCCCAAGGAGATGCTCAGGTGAATAGCTATATAAATGTTTAAGTGTTTAGAATAGGAAAATGTGTTGAAAGACACATGTGGTTTGAGAAGTGTCTTGCCACATTCTCACAGCGAAGTAATGTTAGAGAGTCACAGAGCTGACCTCGTCTAGAATCCAGGTCTGCCTGACATCAAACTCCCAATCTTTCAATGACATCCTGTTGCCTTCATTGATTTATCTCTAAATCTCTACAAATTCTGAAGTATAATAGGTGTCCACTCCATCCTGGTGGAGAAGATGGAAGGATGAGTAGATGGTGTTTGGTGAAGAGACAGTGGAGAGATTAATTGATGGTGAATGAGTAGTAGGTGAGTGGGTGGATAGGTGGATAGTAGATGAATGGATGGACGGTGGATAGATGTGTAATGAATGGTTGGTGGATGAATTGTAGGTGGATGGATAGTTGAGAGATGAGTGGATGGTGGGGTGATGGTTGGATGGTAGGTAGATGGTCAAAGGCACAAAATTGGATGGACAATAGACCAAAGTAAAGTGGGAATGAAGAAGCAGCCACATATAGTCAGGTACTTAAGAGCCCAGTTATCCCTTGTTAAAATAACAGCTACTTAATACTATTCAATAAGTACTATAATCAGTACTTATGTGACAGAGCCTGTGCTAAGCTCTTTACAGAGGTCATCTCCTACAATCCTCAGAAAAATCCCAAGGTCATTATTATTATACCCATAAGGGAACTGGAGCTTAAGGAGGCAAGTCTCCAAGCTGCTTGGCAAGTAGTTGGCAGATTCAGTGCTCAGACTCAAACTGCTGGAAACTCAAACTGCTCTTAACGTCTGTGCCAAATAGCAGTGATTGACCTTCTTCTTCCCAGCAGAAGTTCATAATACAAATCAGGAATCAGGAAATATTTCCCAGGGAAGGAGACACCCGAGCCGAGTCTTAAACGCCAACAGAAGAAAGGGCTTTCAAGGCAGAAAGAACAGAGAGCCTGGCACCAAGACATGTAAGAATGGGGCAGAAATAAAGACAAGGCTGGACAGGTAGGCTGGGAGCAAATCATGGAGGCCCTTGAGTGCCACATGTAGAACAATTAATAACAATATTGTGAGTCGAGAATGCTGCCAAGTCCCTTTACCTGTATTATCTCATCTGATTCTCTCAACTATCTGAGAATAGTTGCTGCTATGAACCCATTTTGCAGCTGAGGACACTGATCTTCCAAAAGATTCTATACCTTGCTGAATGTCACACAGACAAAGCCACGACATGAGCCCAGGTCTCTGACTCCATGCTCCATGCTCTTAACTACCAAGCTGCACTGCTCTATGTCAGCTTGAACTTTGTCCATTCCACAAGAGTTTGGATTCATTCTGCCTACTGGGAAGCCATCAAAATCTTTGAATCAGGAATAATCTGATAAAGTGTGTGCTATTAGAAGTATCCTCTCTGATGACTCTGGAAGTTGGACAGAGGAAGACAAGGCTGATGTCTTTTGTAAGCCCCTCTTTGGCCTCTTCTGCAAGCCTGCCTTTGCCCAGATAGCCTGCATCCCTCCTTCCAGGCCCTGGAGCCCATTCACTAAATGGGAGGCCAAGATCTGCTGTGTGATATTAAGCAGGACCTGACCCTCGCTGGGCCTCAGCTTTCTTAGGTGAAATAAGAAGAGACTGGGCTCACACATCCTTAAGAATCTCTCCAGCTCTGACATTATAGCTTCCCTCTGATGTTCTCTGGGACTGTGTGGCTAAATGTACCACTTTTAGCCACTTAGCCTCAGGAAAGTTGACATCTGCATTTTTTTTTTCACTACCATGAATTTTCGATGGCTTTTCCTCCCAATATAAAAGAGTTATTTTTGGCCACTGTTCAATATAAAGCTTTCGTTCTCCCAGCCCTCAGGTGTCATCATCAGTTTGTCTCTGCAGAATCCTCTTCAAGACACCTTTGCCTTCCAGAGCCACAACTCCAAGGGGGAAGCTATTTATAAGCCCCTGACAGTGTGTAATCACTGACTGTGTGTAGCTGAGGAGTTGACAACAAGTAGCATGATGCCGGAGGTTGGCTCTTGAAACACCAGCAGAAGTGTCAACTGCCACTTGCTGGAGACACTGGGGAAGGTTTGCATTCCATTTAAATGTGGCCTGAGAACTAAACTGGGGAGAGGGGAGACTAATTATAAACAAAATGGGGAACACGACCTCCAGCCCTGTCCTGAAAAGTGTTCAGGTTGGATTGCTCCTGTCAGTGTTGATGGAAGGGTAGGCAGTATTGTGAGCAGTGGGCAATATAGTGTGGTATTTGTAGGTGTGGATTTTAAAGCCAGACTGCCTGGGTTCAAAGCCCAGCTCCAATCCTTATGGGAGCTGCAACCTTGGGCAAACTATTTAACATCTCCGTGCTTCAGTTTCCCCATCTGGAAAATGGGGATATTGTGCGTTTGAGTGAGGCGTTGTGTGTGACGTCATTAGAACAGCATCAAGCACAGAGTAAATGTTCAGTAAGATGTTGGCTGCTATTATTATTAGGACTTTAGGGGCAGTGAGAGGCCCCACTGACCTGAAGAAGTAAGCATACCATAAGGTAGTAGTTCTCAAATTGTGGTCCACAGGTTCACCAAGGAACTTACTAGAAATGCATATTCTCAGATCCCATCCAGCCCCACTGAATTAGAATCTCTGGGGGTGAGAGCCATAAATCTGGATTTTAATGAGCCCTCTGGGTGATGTGATGCCAGAGGCGTCCCTCCATACCTCCTAAACCATTCCTCATGGGCCATTTCCCTCAGAGGAAGAAAGACGGCAGCACTGGCTGTGAGACATGGATCTTTTTCTTTACCTGTGCCTCACATTTTCCCACTGTAAAATGGGGTAAAAATATAGGGCTGTTGTTAGGAGTCAATGAAATAAGGGATATGACAAACTGAATATCCCATCCCATCTCTCTTTTATCTTCTCAGAAGACCTAGGAAAATGTCCCTAGGACGAGAGGCAGGCCCCAGCAGAATCAACAACTGGCCCAGCCATCTGTAAACATGGGGGCAGGGGGCTTCGAACCTGGTGACTAAGGGAGGGAGAACAGGTAGGGATGACCAGGACTTAAATCTTGGCTTTGGCAGAGCAACAGAGGCAATTTACTTCACCTCCCTGAGACTTTCTGTAAAATGAAAACAATCATAGTTCCATTCAGGGTTGTTAAGACAACTAAATGAAATCTCTTGCCCAAGAGAACCTTATTAAGCACCTGCCCGTGCAGGCTCTGTTCTGGCCCTGAAGGTACAGTAGCGAACAAGACATGCTCCCTTCCGTGGCAGAGCGGACGCTGTAATGAGGCAGACACATATTCAATATCTCATTATAAAATTAATTATGGTACAATTGTGATAGATACATGGTAACCTAAGAGGGACCCACCTAAAATGGGAGGTTAAGGAAGGGTGAAGGCATGATGGTCGAGAGCAAGAATTCAGTAGGCAGAGTTGGAAGGTCAGGGGTGATATTCAGTCAGAAGCAATAGCACATACAAAAGATGGAAATGAGTATCGGCAATTGCAGGATTTATTTTTTATTTTTTATTTTTTTGAGACAGAGTCATGCTCTATTGCCCAGGCTGGAGTGCAGTGCTCCAGTCTGGCTCACTGCAACCTCTGCCACCCAGGTTCAAGTGATTCTCGTGCCTCAGCCACCTGAGTAGCTGGAATTACAGGTGTACACTACCATGTCTGGCTAACATCTGTATTTTTAGTAGAGACAGGGTTTTGCCATGTTGGCCAGGCTGGTCTGAAACTCCAGACCTCAAGTGATTCACCTGCCTCAGCCTCCCCAAATGTTGGGATTACAAGCCTGAGCCACTGCACCCAGCTGACAATTGCCGAATCTTCAAGGCCACCTTGAGAATTTTGAGCAATAAGAAACAATCAGAGGATTTTCAATAGGGGAGTGGTGTGACTAAATTTGAATTGTTAAAAAAACATTCCTGGAACGGGTGCAGTGGCTCACACCTGTAATCCCAGAACTTTGGGAGGCCGAGGTGGGTGGATCATCTGAGGTCGGGAGTTTGAGACAAGCCTGGCCAACATGGCAAAACCCCATCTGTACTAAAAATACAAAAATTAGCCAGGCGTGGTGGCGGGCACCTGTAGTCCCAGCTACTCGGTAGGCTGAGGCAGGAAATCGTTTGAACCTGGGAGGCAGAGTTTGCAGTGAGCCAAGATCACGCCACTGCACTCCAGTCTGGGTGACAGAGCAAGACTCTGTCTCAAAATTAAAAAAAAAAAGAACATTCCTATTTTTAAAAAGAATCAACCATATAAAGTGTTGGTGAGGATATGGAGCAACTGAAACTCTCATGTGCTGCTGATGGAAACACAAAATGGCACAGCTACTTTGATGAATAGTTTGGCAGTTTTCTATGAAGTTAGAAATACCCTCAAACCAGCAATCCCACTTCTAAGCATTCACTCAACTGAAATTTAAATGCATGTTCATGTAACTGAGTACCCTCATTTTTCTAAGAGATAATTTAATAATTTTCTCTCTCTCTCTTCTTTTCTCCTTTTCCTCACTTCCTACTTAGCCCTTTAGAAATGAAAATACAGCCTTCCTTCCCCTTCACCAGACACTCCCTACAAGGCAAGTTCATCTACAACTATGTGCTTAGGAGCTCCAGAAAGGAACTCTCACCCGCTAGGAGGTTACCTCGAGAGATAACAGTCAATTACAACCCAAGGTATGCCTGCGCACAAAAACACCAGCAGTCACCAGCTTGACAGCCTGGTAGATAAGGCACTAAGCTAACAGAAGACCCCCTACCTGCTTATTTCCCCTACCCCTCCTCAAGCTGTTCATGTTAGGCCCTCTTTAAAGTGCTCACTTTCTGCTCTAAAAGTAAGTGGTACCCTTAAAGCAGGAAGCCCGTATTTCTTCCCCTAAGCTAGCTTTGGAACAAAAAATCACTTTATACGAGACCTCACTGTTAATTGGACTCTGCAAGCGGCAAGCAACTGAACCAGCATTTCAGTTCCATTCACACACAAGCACAAACTGGAGGTAAATGTTTGTATTAAATAGCAGCTTTGTAGAGAATCACCAGAAACCTGGAAACAATTCAGAGGTCCATTGACTGGTGAAGAGATAAACAAACTCTGTACATCTATTCAATGAAATACTACTGTTGAGCCACAAAAAAGGAACAAACTACTGAAACACACAACAACACAGATGAATCATGTAAGAATCATGCTGCATGAAAGAAGTCAGACTCAAAAGAATCCTACTATGTTACTTTATTTATATAGTATCTTTTAAAAGCCAAAACTATATGGATAGGAAACAGAGCAATGCTTGCAAGGGGCTGGGGGTGGAGGAAGGAGTTGCCTGCAAGGAGCCTCAAGGAATCTTCTCTGGGTGACAGAACTGTACTGTTTATTTTTTAATTTTTAATTTTTAATTTTTAAAATCTTGGAATTGTTCTAAATTTTGATTGTGATGGTGGTTATGTGACTGCATGTGCTTGTCAAAATTCACAGAACTATACCTCAAAAAAGGTGAATTTTACTCTATATGAATTGCACTTTTTTAAAAAGACAACACCTTTGCTGCAGAGGGGAGAACTGATTTGGTTGGAGACCAATTAGAAGACCTTTGCAGATAAGAGATGAGATGATGTGTCTGTACTAGGATGTGGCAGTGAGGATAGAGAAGTAGGCAGATCCAAGAGCTATTTAGGAGAAGCATAATACACAAAATGCCATGCAGCATAGGGCTGGCACCTAGTAGGCTCACTCTCAGTTGCTTTCTCTGTCAGTTATATGAGTCATCTGTATCCTAGACAACTTCCCAATAGATATCTGCAACTTCTGCCAATCAAAGCATGCTGTGGCCTTATAATTTCAGAAGGGGAAGGAGACAGGGACAATAGTCAGGCGAGTGGACAGAGGAACCACTGGAGACCCAGTGGAACAGAATTTCATATTACTGCAGGGCAGACTGGAATTAAGACACGCCTGAGGTATGAACAGGATCTCAGGTGATGGCTGCAGAGAGTCAACCAGCCCCCATCCATGAATAAGGAGACCAAGGTAAAGGTGGCAAGTGACTCTGGCAGGCTTTTAGGGGGTTGCCATGACCCCTCCCTGAATCTGCTTGAATTTTCCTTCTCATCTGAGGCTTTGAGCTCTGACTTTAGGACCTCAGAGGAGAGCCATGAATCACAGGTTAAATTTCAGGTCTAATTACTTCCTCCGGTGATGTCACCTTCAAATCTTGGAGACAGAGATTGAATTCTGTGCAGTGAGACCTGGAATGGGAGTCATAAGACCTGAGTCATCATCCTGGTTCTGACTCTGTGACTTTGGGTGGCTTATTTTCACTTTCTAGGCTTTGACTTCTTCATTTGAAAAATGAATAAGTTGATCTCTAAGGACTCATCCGGCTTTAAAAATAAGGGTATTCTACTTGAAGGATGTTTATTTTAGCCATCCTAATCCTGCAATGTATGTAAATTTTAAAAGTTTACTGAAAGGAATAGAGCAGGATAAAATAAATAGATTAGGAAATTGAGATGAAGAGAAAGTAAGAGGAGGCCAGGGGTAAGAATACAGACTTAAAGTTTGCTAGAAATGTACCTTATCCTTAACTCTGAAGATGAAATTTATGTCCAAGCTTTCTAGCAGCCAAAGCAAAGAGATGGCCAAGGGTTGTTAGAGCTGTTAAATAGAAATTTCTTCAATGGAGGAAATGTCCTATAGCTGCAGCGTTCTACTGTAGCCACCACTACCCACATGTGGTTATCAAGCACTTGAAATGTGGCTGGCATGACTGAGGACTGGAATTTTACATTCTTACTTAATTTTAATTAATGTAAATTGGAGTAGCCACATGTGGCTACTGGACTGCTATATTGGACAATGCAGTGTCAGATAACTTACAATGTTTGTTCCATGTGCCAATTATAAATTTACTGCTTCTCAACTCCAAATTCTCCCTTTAATGCCTGGTCTGCAATAATAGAGGTGGGCCTTGTGAAGATTTTTCCTTTGCCGGCCAGCACAATGTTAAGCTTTGACATTAGGGGACACAGAAGAGACACTGAAGGAGAAAGGTGTTTCTCTTGCTTTTCCCAGTGCATTTCTCTCCACAGGTTTTTGTGGTTTATGCATCACCTTGTTCTGGAAGTGCAGGCTGCTTTTGCAGGTCCCAGCTCCAGTAGCACAGCAGCTTCTCCAATGCCTGGCTTCTGCAGCACCTGACTCCAGTCTTGGCTTCAACTTCCAACTCCTAAAGGGCAGGCACCAGTCCCTACAGGGGGCAGCAGCCAGCAGCGCCCAAAGGCAAGCAGATTTCCCCATAACCAACTTAGGTGACCTCAGAGTGGAATGCCACAGATGAGGTACCTCCCTGTGAACTGCCTCTGGTGGCACCCCTTTGGGCAGCTTTCCAGCAAGTTTCAAGGCACAGCATCTCTGCATGGATGCTCCTCACTGGGATGCAGAAAGGCAGATTTCAGCAAGTCCTGCTGGGGCAGTAGCTTGGACACTGCTCCACTAGTCAGCGAGCCATAGCCATGCCTTCTCCAACAAGGTCTGGATCACAGTCTGGAGCTAGGGGAGCTTCCTTGAGCACTCCATCTCAATCCTAAGGGTAGTGGGTACTCCTTATACCTGCTATTCCTGCATTCTTTGCAGTTCTTCACTTCTTACCAGCCAATCCCTTATTACTCCAATACTCTCCAAAGTTGGTAATGTTTATATTAAACTTTCTCTGTTCAAATTACTGTGTGGTTTTTATCCCCTGACTAGACTCTGGCTGACATAGGAGTAGTCTTAGGAAATAGATCTGTAAAGATGGGACTTGGGCACTGGTTTGGTCATGCCCTTGGGCTTGAGCACAGTAATGAGCTCCTTACCAATGGGAAATGGGATGCTAGTAATTCACTGCGTGCAGTGCCAATTAAACAAGCTACAACCAACCGAAGCAAGTGCCCAGGGAGCCCAGGAGGATGCTCCACTTGATTGTTACAGCAGTAATGATGACTATAATGATTGCAGTGTGGAATATATTCTTTTGAGTGGACTTGAATGCTTACAGGCAGAAAATGCCAAACTCAGCTCAAATCATGACCTGAAAACCAGAGAGGTTAAATGAATATTTTATTTCTTAAAGATACAAGGCTGATATTGCTGAAAAAGATAACAAAAATTTAAATGTGCAGATTGCCGAATTATAGTGTCAGCTAGATTCACAAGCTTACTAAGTTGCTCAAATGAAAGTTGATTGGAAAAAAATGGAATCATAAAACTGGAAACAGGGACATCCGGTTGGACTAGATGAAACTGATAATCTTGAATCCCAAAATCACTGTGAGCTTCTCTTACCAGTGGAAGTAGCTTGCCTCTGGTGTATTAGGACACTAGCATTTCTTTGCTTGATAGCCCTGGGACAACCCCATCTGAGGCAAATGCCTTGAAAAGGTATGGTCATTCTTTTCCAAACTCACCACAACCACCTTTTGTTGCCCCTAGACCCATAACTAGGGTCAAATAACAGCAGGCTCCAGGGAGACAGGTACACATTATGACCTTGGAGAAAATAGCTTAAACACCAAAAGAATTGCATAAATTTGTTAATGCATATCAGCATTAACCTGGGTAACGTGTGAGTATGGAGTTGAAAGGTGTTAGACCAAGGAGGGTAGATTATAACACTATACGGAGCAAATTCACTGATGCAAGTGAACTTACTAGTGACTGGATTTGGGGGAGAGCATGAGAACGTCATACTTTTAAGGAGGACAGCTCTACCTTGTATGGACCTCATGTTGCTGGAAGCATCTCTAACTGCTTACTTGGTTGTTGACTAAAACTTGGGCTCAACAGTGACTTACATTTAATGATATTGAGATGCCAGAACTCCCCTAAAATTACACAGAGGAGGAAATTCAAAGGCTTAGAGAGACCAGAAGGTTTGCCTGGATGTATCATGTGCAACCTGCCCACTCACCTGCTAACTGTCTTCATAAGAAGGCCCAGCAGACACTCACTTGACTAAGGCAATGAGAAATACTAGCTTTGATTATTTCCCAGGGTGGAAATACTTCAATCAGAGAACGCAAAAACGATTCCATTGAATTGGAAGGTGAGGCTGTCACTTGGTCATTTGGGGACTCTTTATACCACTGAATCAATAAGCAGAAAAGGGGGTTACTCTATGGGTTGGAATGATTGATCCTGATTAACAAGAGAAAATTGGATTGCTGTCACAAAGTGGGGACAAGAAGATCTATGCCTGGAATGCAGTGGATTCTATGGATCGCCTCTTAGTGTGTCCATGCCCAATAGTAAACATTAAGATAAAACTATAGCAACTTCAAAAAAGGCAGAATAATTGAGGACTCAGGCCATTTGAGAAGGAAGGTTTGGATTGCCCCATCAAATAAGGAATCCCAACTAACTGAGGCTCTGTTGGAGAGCAAAGGAAACACAAATTGGGTAGTGGAGGCTGGGTGTGGTGGTTCACACTTGCAATCCCAGCATTTTAGGAGGCTGAGGTGAGTGCATTGCTTGAGCTCAGGAGTTTGAGACCAGTCTGCGCAACATGGTGAGGCCCAATCTCTACAAAAAATAAAAAATTAGCCGGGTATGGTGGCACATGCTTATAGTCCTAGCTACTTGGGATGCTGAGGTGAAAGATCGCTTGAGTCTGGGAGGTCGAGGCTGCAGTAGCTGTGATTGCACCACTGTGCACTCCAGCCTGGGAAACAGAGCAAGGCTCTGTCTGTTGTTTTTTTTTAAAAGGTGGGGAGTAATGGAAGAAGGAAGCCATGAATATCAACTATGACCTCATGACCTATTACAGAATCAACGCCTGTAGCAGCTCTGCATATGTTCTCTTTGCTTGTTATAAGAATGTGCTAACTGCTTTATTCTTTTTCTTCTTATTTTTGTTTTATATTTTACAAATTTTTGAAGCTAAGTTTTATAACTTAGCCTTTAGATAACAGAATATTCAGTGGTACTATAACAGATTGAAAGGCAATTAATATATCCAGCAATGGATATAATGACCGTCAGGATGGTGCAGTACCTCATTTTGGGGAGAAGGTGAGAACTGCTTACTAACGTAAAGAGGATAACTATATCTTGTTAGATGGGAAGGTGAACTGTTATATTATACAGGACTCTAAATGTGTGTAGAGGGTGCACATGTAAGCCGAGTAGCTGTGGTGACACATGCTAAGGTAAGGGCTTTGTATATCATCAATTCCCCCTTAAATTTAGGCAAAACCTGTGACTTACTTCTAGCCAGTAGAAAACAACAAAGGTGATAAGATGTAACTCCCGTGATTACATTATGTGATATAAGTCTCCATTTTAGCAGATTTAAGCCAGAGGGTCCTGTGCTGGCTTTTAAGAAGCTGCCATGTCATGGGCGGAGGATTATGAGACCTGTGACAGGGCCATGTGGCAAGGTACTGCGAGTGACCTCTAGGACCTGAGAGTGATCCCCAGTCAACAACCTGCAAGAAAATGGGGACCTCAGATCTACAACCACAGGGAACTGAATTCTGCTCCCAACTACATGAGCTTGGAAGAGGATTCCAAGCTCCAGAAAGGACCACAACCTAGAAGACACCCGGACTGCAACCTGATGAGAGCCTGAGCAAGAAACCCAGCTAAGCCAAGCCCAGACTCCTAACCCATGAAAACTAAGGTCATATGTGTATGCTTGGTTTTTCATTTTGGTTTGGCTTGGATTTTTTTGTTTGTTTTTAAATGTACAATTCAGCGGTTTTTAGTATATTCACAATGATGTGCAACTATCACACTATTTAATCCCAGAATATTTTCATCACTTCCCACCAAATAACACCATACCTCTCAATTTTTCCCTGCACCCTTCTCGCGGTAACCACTAATTTACTTTTTGTCTGTATAGATTTGACTATGCTGGACATTTTATATAAATGGAATCATACCATACGTGGGCTGTTGTGGCTGGTTTCCTTCACTTAACATGAGGTTTTCAAGGTTTATCCATGTTGCAGCACGTGTTAGCATTTCACTCATTTTAATGACTGAATAATAGGCCACTGTATAAGCATGCCACATTTTGTTTATTCATTCATCAATTGATGAACATTTAGGTTGCTTCCACTTTTTGATAGAACATTCAATCATTTGACCGCTCATGTACGTATTTTTGCATGGATACATGTTTTTAATTCTCTTGGGTATATACCCAGGAGTATAATTGCTAGATCACATGACAACTCTCTGTTTAACATTTTGGGGAATTGCCAGATAGTTTTCCAAACTGGCTGCATCATATTACATTTCCACCAACAATATGTGAGGGTTCCAATTTCTCCACATGCTCAGCACTTGTCATCTGTCTTTTTCATTGCAACTACTCTAGTGAATGCAAAGTGAGATCTCATTGTAATTTTGAAATTTGAAAATCTCCCTGTCTAATGATGTTTAACAACTGACTTTGCCCATTTTTAAATTGAGTTATTTGTTTCTTTATTGTTGAGTGGTAAAAGTTTTTTTTTGTTTATTTGTTTGGTTTTTGTTGTTGTTGCTGCTGTTGTTGTTTTTGAGACAGAGTTTCACTCTTGTTGCCCAGGCTGGAGTGCAATGGCGCAATCTCGGCTCCCTGCAACCTTCACCTCCTGGATTCAAGCAATTCTCCTGCCTCAGCTTCCCAAGTTGCTGGGATTACAGCCGTGTGCCACCATGCCCGGCTAATTTTGTATTTTTAGTAAAGATGGGGTTTTACTATGTTGGTCAGGCTGGTCTTGAACTCCTGACCTCAGGTGACCCACCTACGTTGGCCTCCCAAAGTGCTGGGACCACAGGTGTGAGCCACTGTGCCCGGCCAAGATTTATTTCTATGTTCTGATACCAGGCTTTTATCAACTACATGATTTATAAATATGTTCCCTCATTCTGTTGGTTGTCATTTCACTTTCTTAATAGTATCCTTGGATGCACAACAGTTTTAAATTTTGTTAAAGTTCAATGTATTCATTTTTAATTTTGCATCTTGTGCTTTCAATATCACATTTGAGAAACCATTGTCTAATTCAAGGTCACAGAGAGGTATGCCTGTGTTTCCTTCTAACAGTTTTATAGTTTGAGCTCTTATATTTAGATCTTTCATACATTTCGAGTTAATTTTTGTATATAGTGTGAAGTGAGAATCCAAAGTAACTTTTTTGCCTGTGGATATCTAGTTGTCCCAGCACCATTTGTTGAAAAGACTGTTACTCTTTTCTCACTGAACGGTTTTGGCATCATGTCAAAAAATCAATTCACTATAGACGTATGGGCTTATTTCTGGAGTCTCAATTCTATTCCATCAATATATATGTCTATCCTTGTGACAATACCCCACTGTTCTGATTACTGGTAGCTTTGTAGTAATGTGTTTTGCTTGCAGCCTCCAAGTTTATGGTAATATGTTACATAGAAAGAAAACTAACAGAGTAACCAAAAGGTAGACTCAATCAGTTATCAACATATTGCCTCCAAGCTCTAACGTTACCCTTCATTCTCTCTGTATAATAATGGAGCTGGGCTTGGGCTCTGTAAATATATCTCCTTCTCGAGCTTTGTCCGTAAAGAATGCTGTGGGACGCTGGAGGAGGAAGAAATCCTCTTCCTGGCTCCTACGTACTCCTCCAGGCAGGTTTCTGAAGCACTGCATGCTTTTCCAGCACTGGGTGTGGCTTTACTAGTGCAGCTCCTCCAGTGCAGGGGGCTTCCCCAGTGCCGCTCCCCCATAGCATACACAGCTTCTCCAGTGCTTGCCTCCTGTGGTGTATGAGGCTCTTGCAGGACCCAGCACCAGTGGCCTACATGGCTTCTCCAGCACTTGGCCTCAGCAGGGTATGGCTTCACCAGTGCCTTATAGCATGCAGTGGCCATCAGCTTTCTCCCACACCTCTTGGACAACTTTGCAGCAGAGTGCCACTGCCAAGGTACCTCCCTATGAGTACCTCTTCAGGCAACCTCTCAGGCAGCTTTGCAGTGAGCACTGGGCATGGCATTTTTTCATGGGTGGCTTCACCCATATCCCAGTGGACAGAGTCCCCAAAGTCCTGGTGGCACTGCATGTCTGCCACAGCCTTGCCCTCTCCAACAAAGTCTGGACCTCAGCGTATAGAGGAAGAGCACCTCTTTCTTGGGCACTCTCTCTCAGCCCTAAGGGCAGTACCTCCTCCTTATACTCTACAATTCCTGTATTCTTTAAGTTATACTTTAAAGTGGCGGGGGACAAGGAGTGCGGTGGGGAGGGGAGGACAAAAGCACCCTCTCCACCAAAACAAACAAAAAACCAGCTGATCAGGATATCAACTGCCCCTGGGTAGCTGGGAACTAAAGGAACTTCTCCCCCAACCCCCCAGGAAATAAGGTAGGGAACGTCTTCCAAACCAGCTCCACTTCTGTCACTAGACCTAAGCATGCAAGGTTCTTTTTTGAGACAAGGTCTCCCTTTGTCACCCAGACTAGAGTGCAATGCAATGGCACCATCATAGTTCACTGCAGCTTCAACCTCTTAGGCTCAAGTGATCCTCCTGCCTCAGCCTCCTGAGTAGCTGGGACTGCAGGCACATGCCACCACACTATGTTTTTTATTTTTTATTTTTTGTACAGACAGGGTGTTGCTTTGTTGCCCAGGCTGGTCTCAAACTCCTGGGCTCAAGTAATTCTCCTACCTCACCTCCCAAAGGACTGGGATTATAGGCATGAGCCGCCATGCCCAGCCCACAGGGTTCTTTTTTCTTTTTTTTTTTTTTTGAGACGGAATTTTGCTCTTTCACCCAGGCTGGAGTGCAGTGGTGTGATCTCAGCTCACTGCAACCTCTGCCCGCTGGGTTCAAGTGATTCTCCTGCCTCAGCCTCCCGAGTAGCTGGGATTATAGGCACCCACCACCACACCTGACTAATTTTTGTATTTTTAGTAGAGATAGGGTTTCACCATGCTGACCAGGCTGGTCTCAAACTCCTGACCTCAGGTGATCCACCCATGTTGGCCTCACAAAGTGCTAGGATTACAGGTGTGAGCCACTGCGCCCGGCCCCACACAGGGTTCCTGATAAGCAAAGTGAACCACTGTGCCAGAACTGAGCAACCTGGGCCAAATCTCCTGACCTCTCTAAGTCTCATGTCTTAATTGGGGGTCCTTCATAGCCTAAGATAAAAATTCAAGTGCAAGTTGTTTATTTAAGAAGTGAAGGGAAAACTGACAGGAGAATAGAGAGGTGAGGGACAGAAGGAAAGAGCCAACAGAGGGTATGTGATTAAGGCAGCTGCCGCCATAGGCAACTGGAGTTCAATCCCACTGGGGATTTCTGGGAGACGGTAGAGAACACACACCTCAGGGTTACCCCCGAGGGTCAAGGGAGCTAGGGTATCAATGCACAAACTCCCATCAGTCAATATTTGAAAGCTGCTGGTGAAGGGGTTATAAATTCTTCCAGCCTGCTGGGTCAACAGCAAGAGGAAACCCTTGGGCAAAGAAATGCAAGTGCTAGCTCTTAGTGTTCACTAAGTTGGTTGAGGCAGGAAGATATGAGTGAGGACCTGAAAGTGTCTGTGACACTGCAGTTCCCTCCTCTATAAAATAAGGAAGAGAATTCCTACCTTACAAGGTTGCTGCTGTACTGCTGCATTGCAAATTCCAGGGGTTACTGTTCATACCTTGGAGGCCCTGAGTAGCTGTGAAAACTAAAGGAGGTGGTGTAGAGAGAGAACTATATGTCAGTAAGTCCTCAATATGAGTATTCCTTTTTCTTTTTATTTTAACAATCGCATCATTTACTCTGTGCCAAGCACTGTACTTGATGTTACCCACACCTGAGATACAGATACTAGCCACCTTTTACAGAAGAGGAAAAGAGGCTCAAGGAGGTTCAGTAACTTTTGCCAGGTCACGGAGCACATCAGAGCCATGTCTATGTGACCGCAGAGCCCTTGCTCTTAGCCTCTGCTATGCACTGAGTGGCCAGGGCTGATTCTGACACACTGCCCAACTGTGCTTAGTTCGGAGGTCAGGTGCCAAATGCCTTGATCAGCATCGTCCCTTGTCAGACATGACCCAGATCAGCTTGGGGAGAAGCTGAGGCCAGGAACTGACATGTCTTCTACTGCTTCTCTGCCTGCTTAATTGGTGTCCCTCCAAGATAGCTCAGGTGGGTGGGAGAAAGTCTTATTTCAAACTGCCTGAGGCTTTGGCCTCTTCTGCCCACATATGCCCCACAGGCATGTTGTAGCACCGGCTTTTGAGGAATTAATTTTGGCATCTTAAGCACCACCCTTGGGGGAGTTAATTTTGAATCTCTGCCTCTAGGTTTGCAAAGACAAGTGGCAAGGCAGGGCCCTTTGTTCTGTCAAACTGGTTCAGCTAAGCCCAAAAGAAATGAACGTTGTGCCCACTTTGTCTTTCTGCCTTGGGAGGTCCAAGCTGCGACTGCTCACCTTTCTCTCCAGGGCTCCTGGGATATCCAAATCTGGGTACCCGTGCAGAGGAGATTATTCAACCTTCATGAAGTGCAGGCCTTAGGCCAGGTCCTGACTGGGCTCTGGGAATAAACGTATGATGGACATTGTGGCTGACTCCTCAACATCCCTTACATTCAATCCTACATGTGGAAAGTCTGTGGTGTTTGGAATTGCTCCAGTTCCAGAAATAGGTCCTGGTATTTTTGGCTAGCTATTCACCACATCCATTTTCCTTTCCTCTGGAGATGCAGCTAGACTACATTTCCCAACCTCCCTTTCAGTTAGGTGTGGCCACGTGACTAAGTTCCAATGCTGTGCTGGTAAATGTTTAACAACCAGGTTCACCAGGGTGACTGGAGGCCCTGATTGTAGCATTTGGTGATTCCCATGTATGGCTGATTTCAAGATACCAATGTGATGTCACTGAAAATGGAGCTAAGGATGGGCGTGTGCTAGCATACTATTTCAAAGCATTCCTCCAGACAGATACAATGGTATTCATAACTCTAGAGCATAAGTACTACTTGCCAGGCACTGAGTATGTGCTTTTCATGCTGTCACAGCTGAGACAGAGTTTAGTGTGCAGGACACTTATTTTAAAAGGCCCTTGGATCAACGCTTGATGGCAGAGAGTGGACCAAAATAGAATTGGGCAGAAGAAGAAGGCAAGCTATGATGCAGGTCCAATAACAGCACTGGCCAAACCCACGGACAGCTCTGAAGCTAGAATGGCCCTTCAATCTTGTCCCAAATTGGGCCATGATGGCCCGGCCCTTATGCTCCTCTGTCAGTCAGTCTTCAGATACGAGCCACCATGGGGAGATTAAAACCTTGGACGAGAAGACTCTCTGCAGCTGACACCCTCCCAGCATCTGGAGCAACGAGTCTTAGAGGAACTCTGAGAAACACACACATTATTTTACTCAACAACCCTATGAAGAAGAGACTATTCATAATCCCATTTTACAGGTAAGTAAGTAGAAGTTCTGGGTGTTTAAATAATTGCCTTAAGCCACAGGTCTGTGTGATTGGCAAGCTCATGTTCAGTTTTATCCCTTATATCCTGTCCTACTTGCCTCCAGCCCTCATCTGCAAGGCAGACTTGGCAGATGGGGCAGGAAAGGCAGGGAGGACTGCCTGGAGTTCAAAGCACTAACTGTCCTTGGAATGTTGGAAAGTTATTTGGAAAGTCCTTCGGAGCCTGGGGCACAGTCTTCTGAAGAACTTTCTTAATTAGAAAAGTCCTGTGCTTTGAGGATGGAATTGAATGTGTGGGGACAGCCAAAGGTCACTAGGAAAGGAGCCACAGTTGCAGGGAAAGGAAGCAAGCTCAGGGACACCATTAGAGATCGAGAGCCAGCCATAGCTATACAGAGACAGATCCAAAAGAACAGTCACCTCCATCAGGGCCATGGCAGCTTCCATGGAGGAAGTCCTAAGCCGCCCAGAGAATGAGTGCCCCAAAGTTGCTCATTAGCTGTGCCACCTAGAGAAAGTCAGTCCACCTCTCTGATACTCAGCCTTCTCATCTGAAAACTAGGGACAATGACCTGCTCTGCCTGAAGCAGCGCAATGGAGCATTTAGGATTGCTGGCTTTCAAATCAGACAAGGAGTCCTCAACTCTGCCACTTACTGTGTAAATTTGAGCAAGTTCTCCAATTTCTCTGCGCCTGTTTCCACATCTGTAAAATAAGAATAAGAGTACCTGTGAAACAGGGCTATTGGGACAATTACATGAATTGACATAGAAAAAGGATTTTGAACTGCACCAGGCATACTGTAAGCACTCAATAAATGTTAGTTTTTGGTTTTATTACCTTAGAGTGGAGTATGAGGATTAAAGGAGATAGTATGTGTGGAAGGTTTGACATATAATTTGGCCTAGAGGCTCAGCTCAGAAAATGGTGGCATTCTGGTATCTAATGCTGCATCACAAGCCATTCCAAAGCTCAGTGGCTTAAAATAAAAATAGTCATTTGCTCATAAATCTGCAATTTGGGCCGGGCTTAGCAGGGTTGGCTCATCTCTGCTTCATGCAACATCAGCTGGGGAAGTATGAGTGGGGCTAGAGGATTTGCTTCCAAGCTGGCTCACTCACATGGGTGAGTGCTAGCTAACGGCTAAGAGCTTGACTGGGGCTATGCACCAGTGGCCTCCATTATCTCTGCATGGGCCTGGCTGCAGGGCTGCTTGGGTTTCCTTACAACATGGCAGCCAAGTTCTAATAGCAAGCATTCCAAGAAACACAATCTGGAAGACTCCAGCCTCTTAAATCCTGGGCCAGAAAATGCGTACAACTTCACTTCTGCAATGTTTTATTAGTCAACATTCACTGAGTCTGCTCAAATTAAAGGGGAGAAACACAGACCCCCTCCTCTTGAATGAAAAGAGTGTTGAAGAATTTGCAGATATCTTTAATCTACCACAGGTAGTTTGCGTTCTCACTCCAGGTACTGGCCCCAGATAACTATGCTCAGACACAGACAGGTAAATTCTTCTTCCCCAAACCATGTTCCCACCTAGAAGTAGGTGATCAAATGGGGAATGGAGAAGTGACTCCTCACAACTGAGGTAAGTCCTACTTGTCATTTAAGATTCAGTAGAAAAGAATCAGAATCTCCCATCTCCCAAGATCCCTGAGTCAAGCGCTCCCTCTGCATTCCCATATCCTGGCTTCTCTGTTCCTGGAGCTGGTCAGGGAGGAGACAGTGTATTCAGGGGCTGCAAGTCAGAATGGAGAAGAGCACAGAGCTTGGGTGGGCTTCCTAAACTCACTGTGCCTTAGGTATCTCATCTGGAAAACAAGAAAGATAATCTCTACATCATAAAGTAATTCTGAAGATTAACTGAGGTCACAAGTAGGTAGGGTGAAAACAAATTAACAGGCAACAAATCAAATGCATTTCTGGAAAACGTGGCATTATTTTTTGCTTTAGAAACACACCTCCTCTTGCACTTCAGCTCCCTACCCCATTAGTTGTGGTGAGTGGGCAGAGAAAAAGGAACTTTAAATAAGCGATTAAAAGTATGCCTTTCTAAGATGGGAAGCTGTACATATATATATTTAGCATGATCGCAACTATGTAAAAAGATAGGAACTAGAAGGAAATGTGCCAAAATGTTAACAGTGGTTGACTCTCAGAGGATGATGGTATGACAGGTGATTTTATCCTATTGCTTCTTTAGACTTTTCTAGTATGTCTCTACATCTTACCAGTTTTTGTATTACTTTTATAATACACACACACATATATATATAATGAATAAATATGTGACAGCACCCCTTCCACCTACACCCACACACTCCCACACAAGTTCATTCCTCTGTAGAACAGGCTTTCTACAAGATGGTGCTATTGGAGCTTTAGGCCTGACAATTCTTCCTATTCTGAAGTAAATCACACACTGCAGGACATTTAGCCTCTCTGCCCTCTGCCCACTTAAATGTCAGTAGCACTCCTAGTGTCAACCAAGAGCATCTCCACATGACGCAGAAAAATGTTCTTATTTTTCAGAGATGCATTCAGGGGTTGAAATGTCACAATAGTTGTAATGTGCTTTAAACTGCTTCAGAAAAAAATAGATAAAACGATTACAGCCAAATTCCCCACATAACTGAGAAATCCATGTGATAGATATACATGTATTTGTTCCATGATTCTTTCTACTTTTCTGTAGTGGGTGGAAAATGCCCCACCTATTTCCAAATGCCCCCTGCTAATGTGATGTCACACCAGGTTGAAAACCCATGCCTCATTGCATCTCATCCCCTTTTTCATAAATATTGCATCTGATTATCAGGTTAAAATTTCTACAGGGGCTGCTTTATTTTTCTTCAAATGTTTTCTCCTCTGCTTCCTTCTCCTCAAGATGACATCTGGATGTAGGGAAATGTTCTCATGACAATGGGGAGAGGTGGCCCTTATACAGTCCTTTGACTACTGGCTGGTTTCACGAGATGCCCCTTGCTTTACCTAGCCAGGGGTGTCCTGATGGCACCAGCTGCTAAAGCCCACACCCGCTGAAACTCACAGCCTGTTCTTGCCACCACCACTCTCCTGGGCACCTGAGCCCCAGCTGTATCCTCCATCCAGCTTTGCCTCAGCTGGTCCCCCCACAGTTCCCTAGGCTCCCTGGTTCAAACCTCTCAGCAATCTCCCCCATCCCAGATTCACAGGGACTTCTGGATCTCTCCCAGGCCATGCACATCCATGACACGGTTCCTACTACAGGAGACAAACTGGGATGGGATAAGATGCAGAAATCGGAGGATCTCAACCCTCCACCCATACATTACATGTGTATGGCATCTTACACATGTCATGTCCACTCTGTTTGAAATAACAAACCCTTTCTGGGTGCCTACTCTGTGCCAGGCACTGTACTAAGGGTCTGGGTGCCCCAGCTCACTTCAGATACACACCAGGTACCTGCTGATATGGGAAAAGGCAAACAAATCATCATGCACCTACGCAAGTTAATACCGGGAAGCTATTGAAAAGGATACAATTAATTGACATGTGTTGATAAGGAAAGGTGCTCAAGACATTTAGTTAGATGAAAAGGTAAGTTTTAATACAATAGGTAGGGTATGATCTTTCTTTCCATGAAAAGATACATATAATAATGAGAACCATGAGCAACACATTTTTCTTCCCCTGCCTTAAACAATACTGGGGCCAAGTAACAGTAATTTAGCTGTTTGCTCCAGGAAATGCCTGCTCTTGGAAGATAAGACCGAACCAACTAAACATCTTACTTATCAAAATAGATAACTTGCTCATCAAGAATTACTTCAAGGCTCTTTCCTCTCTGGGCTCACCAATCCAAAGCAATTATGTCATAAATTCTGCCCAAGCCCAGCCTGTCTATATCACTTACCTAAAAATTACCCAGAGCAGCCTAAACCCTGTAAGTGTCCTTTCCTTAATTTCTTCATTTTGAAATACTAGAAGAGCTTCTTAAGGTGTTGTTCTCCCTTACTACAGTTAACCGAATATGGTTAGCTTTGTTTGATCAACAGTTTTTCCTGGTGGGCTTTCAGGGAATCAATCATCAAAAAGAGTCATTTAATATGTGCCGAGCACTAGGCCGAGTGTTTCATACACTAATCCCACTCTGTGAGATTTTTAATGTCGGTCCCATTTTACAGATGAAGAAAGTGAGGATTAGAATTTGAACAACTTAAGGACATGAACAGACATGTCTCAAAAGAAGACATGCATGCAGTCAACAAACATATGAAAAAAAGCTGATATCACTGATCATTAGAGAAGTCCAGATCAAAACCACAATGAGGTACCATCTCATGCCAATCAGAATGGCTATTACTGGCCAGGCATGGTGACTCACGCCTGTAATCCCAACACTTTGGGAAGCTGAGGTGGGCAGATCATGTGAGTCCAGGAGTTGCAGAGCAGTCCAGGCAGTATGGTGAAACCCCATCTCTACCAATATACAAAAAAAAAAAAAATAGCCCAGTATAGTGGTACATGACTGTAGTCCCAGTTACTTGGGAGGCTGTAGTGGGAAGATTGCTTGAGCCTGAGAGACAGAGGTTGCAGTGAGCTGAGACTGTGCAACTGCACTGCAGCCTGGCTGACAGAGTGAGATTGCATCTCAGAAATTAAAAAAAAAAGAGAAAAACAAAAAAAGAAGGAAAAAATAGCCTGGCTATTATTAAAAAGTCAAAAAAACAACAGATGCTGGTGAGGTTGTGGAGAAAAAGAAACACTTTTACCCTGTCCATAGGAGTTCTCAATTAGTTCAACCATTGTGGAAGACAGTATGGCAATTCCTCAAGGACCTAGAGGAAGAAATACCATTTGACCCAGTAATCCCATTACTGGGTGTATACCCAAACAAATCTAAATCATTGCATGACAAAGATACATACACATGTATGTTCATTGCAGCACTGTTTACAACAGCAAAATCATGGAATCAATTTAAATGCCCATCAGTGATACACTGGATAAAGAAAACGTGGTACATATACACAATGGAATACTATGCAGCCATAAAAAAGAATAAGATAATGTCCTTTGCAGGGACATGGTTGGAGTTGGAAGCCATTATTCTCAGCAAACTAACACAGGAACAGAAAACCAAATACCACGTTTTCTCACCTGTAAGTGGGAGCTGATTGATGAGAACACATGGACACACATGGTGGGGGAATAATACACACTGGGCACCTGGGGGCTGGGGAAGTGGCGGATGGAAGAGCATGGGGACTAATGACTAACAGATGCTGGATTTAATACTCGTGTGATAGGACAATCTGTGTAGTAAACCACCATGGCACACATTTACCTATGTAACAAAACTGAACATCCTACACATGTACCCCTGAACTTAAAATAAGAACTTGAACAACTTGCCAAATATTACACAGGGAATAAGTTGCAGAGACCACATTCAAACCCATGCAGTCTGGCTGCAGAGTCTGAGAGCTTAACCCCCTCATATTGCCTCTTTGCTGGTTATTATGACTATGTAACAAATTACTCAAAACTTCCTTGAGTTAAGAAAACAACTACACTTATTTTGCTTGCATATCTTCAATGCAGATAGGGCTTTAGGGGAATAGATTGCCTCTGTTCCAACTAGCGTCAGCTGAGATGGCTTGAACACTGAAAGATGGAATCATCCAGAAGCTCATTCTGACAATTGATGCTGTCAGCTGGGATCTCAGCTGGGAAATCAGCCAGAACACTTGCATGTGGCTTCTTCATGTGACAGGGCTTCCTCACAACATGGTGGCTGAGTTCCCAGGGTGAGCATCCCAAGAAAGAGACTTCCAGGTGGAAGCCATAGTGTCTTTATGACTTGGAAGTCATGAAGTATCATGTGTGACACATTTTATCTGCCAAGGCAATCACAAAGCCCTCCCCAGTTTCAAGGGGAGGGAAAACATACTTATCTCGTGATGGGGAATGGCAATGTCTAGAAAAGTACATGAGACCAGAAATATTGCTGTGGTCATTTTTTGAATTGTGATCTTCCACAGACCCATATATTCAGTGTGTATATATATAAATCTGAAATATTACATAACAGATAGTTAGCTATGGTCATTTCTGGAGCTGATAGGCAGTCTTTTATTTTCTATAGTGTTTATTGTTGTAACAGGTGTAAAAAGCACTGTGGCAACATTACTTTTCAAAGACTTGGTGTCTATCCTCAAAAGCTCACACTGAAGGTAAGTACCCTAAGCATTACCCGTTCCTTCTCCTGTATCCATATCTGCCTCTCTGCCTTGCTGTCTGTTCCAGGAGACAGAACTTTATACAATCTATCACCCAAGCTCCATCACCCTCTGACCTGTGGTTGGTTTCAGCCTATGGGAGCAGTGGAAGGAAATCAGAGGGGGAGAAAAAAGAGAGGTTGTAGGCATTTGTTCTTCCCTCCCTATTTGTCCACCTGTTGGGCAGTCCCTGTTCCATAGCTATAGGTATCACTAAGTTCCAGTAATAATTCTTTCATCTTAATCCTTCAAGCCCAAGACTAGTAATGGCTTCTGCTTATGGCTAGGCCCTGGGCGCTTCATCATCCGGTATGGGTTCCCTTTATCCTGTCTAATCCTCTCTACAATGAACCCCATAACTGTGCTTTCTGTTTCCTACAAGTTCCTGACTGATCCAAGGCATTGATGGAGACCAATCGGCAAATAATGGCATTACAGTGTGATGATTGCTTTGAGAGGCATGTATTGAAAAAGAAAATCTGTATTTTTCTGGAAGAATCAGGGAAGCCTTTCTAACAAAAGTGATACTTAAATTGAGACACAAGAGATGAACTGACATTCACCAGTTTGTAAAAGGGGGATTTTCATGGAAAGGAAATAGGCCCAGAGAGGCAAGGTGACTTACCCATGCTCATACAGTGAATAGCACAAACTGAAGCCTTCTGCTTCATCTATCACACTAGAGGACAAGTTTATTGTATCAGTTGAGATGTTTATGGCTGTAAACAACTTTAAAAAGTCTTAATTAGTAAAATGCATTATATAATAATATGAAGACCAAAGTAAGGTAACTCCAGGATTGATTAAATTAAATCAAATGCTTAATAATGTCATCAAGATGAAGTCAAAATAAATGGAGTGATATACCATGGATTAGAAGACTCAATACTGGTAATTAGCTCCCTTGAAATTTATTTATAGATTTAATGCAATCCCAACCAAAATCTTATAAAGTATAGAAATTATCAAGCTAATTCTAAAATTTATACGGAAATGCAATGGACCTAGAAACAAACTAGGCAATCTTAAAGAAGGATACACACCGCCAGATATTAATGCTTACTGTAAAGCTATAGTAATTAGGGCAGTGTGATATTGGTGCAAGGAGGGACAAATAGACCAATGGAATAGAATTTAGACTCCAGAGGTGGACCCAAACATGTATGGTCACTTGATTTACAACAAAGGTACTACCGAAATTCAGTAGTTTGGGAGAAATTTATGTTAACATAGAAAATAATCGATATGAAAAAATGAATGGAACATTACACAGTGCTCTTTTTAGACAGATAAACTAGCCTGGGCATGGTGGCTCATGCCTGTAATCCCAGGTCTTTATGAAGATCAGCCAGGGCAACGTGGAGAGACCCTGTCTCCATAAAAAAATTTTTTTTTAATTACCAGGGCATAGTGGCATGCACCTATAGTCCCAGCTACGTGGGAGGCTGAGGCAGGAGGATTGCTTGAGCTCAGGAGTTTGAAGTTGCAGTGAGTTATGATCGTGCCACTGCACTCCAGCCTAGGGGACAGAACCAGTTCCTGTCTCAAAAATAAATAAATAAGTAAATAAATACTACCAGTGTTACATAATTACATTAAAGAACCTCAAAAACATGTTGAGCAAAAGAAGTCAAGTGCAAAAGAGTTTATACTATATTGTTCAATTCATATAAAGTTCAAGAACAAGTAAAACCATGGAAACACGAATTAGGACAGTGGATTTAAAATGGGCAAAGGACTTGAATAGATAATTCCCCAAAGAAAATGGCCAAAAAGCACATGACAAGATGCTCAGCATCACTAATCTTTTGAGAAATGTCAATCAAAACCACAATGTGATATCATCTCACACCAATTAGGATGGCCATCATCAAAAGAACAGAAAACAACAAGTATTGGCAAGAATGCAGAGAAATAATAACGCTTGTGCACTGTTGGGGGGAATATAAAACAGTGCAGCAGCTATGGAAAACAGTATGGAAATTCCTCAAAAAATTAAAAATAGAATTACCATATGGCTCAGCGATCACACTTCCAGGTTTATATCCAAAAAAATTCAAAGCAGGATTTCAGAGATATTTGGACTCCCATGTTCACTGCAGCATTATTCATATTAGCCAAGATGTGGACACAACCCAAATTTCTGACGACAGATGAATGGATAAAGAAAATGTTGTTTGTGCATGTACGGGAATAGTATGCAGTCTTTAAAAAGAAGGATTTGTTGGTGGGAGTGTAAATTAGTTCAACCATTGTGGAAGACAGTGTGGTGATTCATCCAGGATCTAGAACCAGAAATACCATTTGACCCAGCAATCCCATTACTGGGTATATACCCAAAGGATTATAAATCATTCTACTATAAAGACACATGCACACGTATGTTTATTGCAGCACTATTCACAATAGCAAAGACTTGGAACTAACCCAAATGCCCATCAATGATAGAATGGATAAAGATAGTGTGGCACATATATATCAGGGAATACTACGCAGCCATAAAAAAAAGAATGAGTTCATGTCCTTTGCAGGGACATGGATGAATCTGGAAACTATCATTCTCAGCAAACTAACACAGGAACAGAAAATCAAACACCGCATGTTCTCACTCATAAGTGAGAGTTGAACAATGAGAACACATGGACACAGGGAGGGAAACATCACACACCAGGGCCTGTTGGGGGGTGGGCGAAAGGGGAGGGAGAACATTAGGACAAATACCTAATGCAGGCGGGGCTTAAAACCTAGATGACGGGTTGATAGGTGCAGCAAACCACCATGGCACATGTATATCTATGTAACAAACCTGCACGTTCTGCACATGTATCCCAAAAGTTAAAGTAAAATTTTTAAAATGTAAAAAGAAGGATATCCTACCGCATGCTATAACATGGACGAACCTCAAGGATATTTTGCTCAGTGAACTAAAGTAGTCACAAAATGACAAATACTGTATGTTTCCACTCATACAAGGCATGTAAATTAGTCAAAATCGTAGAAACAGAAAATAGAATGGTGATTGCCAGGGGCCAGGAGGAGGTGGGAAAGGAATTAGTGTTTAATGGACATAGAGTTCGGGTTTTACAAAATGAAAAAATTCCGGAGATCTGTTACACAACGATGTGAATATAATTAACAATACTGAACTGTACACATAAAAATGTTTGAGTGTAAATTTAATGTTATGTGTTCATAACCACAATTAAAAACAACAACAACAAAAAGTTGTTAAGGCATTGGAACACTGAGGATTGGAAATTGCCTGGGAAGGGGCATGAGGCAGCCCTCGGAGAGCCAGAAGTGTGCTGTATCTTGATCGGGCTCATGGTTACAAGAGTGTATACACATAAAATCTTCCCCAAGCTGTACACTTAAGATGTGTGCACTTTATTGTATGAAAGTTATACCTCTGGTTTAAAAATGTGCCACCAAAGAGGACCTAATTCTTTTTATATTTTCACTGTGACAGCCTCAGTGTATGGACTTTGTCTTCATCATAAGATAGCAGCTGTAAGAGCCAGGCATTACATATAGTAAGGAATATGTCTGGGGTAAAAAGAGACCCTCTTTCCCTGTGTGTTTTTGAAAAGTAAAGACACATTTCCCAGAGCCATCACCCCTACCAGCAGATGCCTTCTCACGTATTAATGGCCACAACTGCATCACACGTCCTGGCCTATGCCAATCGCTGGCAAGGGAAATGAGAATGGCATGATCAGGGTTTACCTTTCCCCAGGTCACGTGGATTATTGGGTCAGTGATCAATACTATGTTTTGATTTTTGTTTGTTTGTTTGTTTTTGTTTTGTTTTTTGAGACGGAGTCTCACTCTGTCGTCCAGGCTGGAGTACAGTATCTTGATCTCAGCTCACTGCAACCTCTGCCTCCCAGGTTCAAATAATTCTCCTGCCTCAGCCTCCCAAGTAGCTGGGACTACAGGAGCGCACCACCACGCCCAGCTAATTTTTGTGTTCTTAGTAGATACAGGGTTTCCCCTAGTTGGCCAGGTTGGTCTCAAACTCCTGACCTCAGGTGATCCACCGGCCTCGGCCTCCCAAAGTGCTGGGATTACAGGAATAAGTCACCACACCCAGCCAACTCTACAAGCATAATAACAAGTCACTGAACAAGGGACTGGACTGCCCCACAGAAGACAACCTACAAGGGTAAAGCAGCATCTCTTCTTCTACACCTTCCTTTTTTTTTCTTTCTTTTTTAAAAAATATTTTTTCCAGAATGGTGTATCATCACTGTTTTTCTAATTATGTGATTAATGTTCATTGTGAAAGTTCAACTAGTAAGTGAAAATAATCCAAAATTAACCCTCCCCACCCCACCATCATAAGCAATGTTAAAAGTCTGGTCTATAGTCTTCCAGATTTTTTCTTGTCATATATGTCATTTTATGTACTTAGACAATTTTTTAAACTACAGAAATAGGAGCACAACATATGTGTCAAATACTGTCATTAGTCTACATACATAACAAGCAGTTCTCGATCATTCCCTCTGCTAACAATCCCAATATTCTTCAAGGGGAAATCAGCCCCTTCCCTAGTCCCAGGAGGTGAAGTATAATTAGCATAAAAGAATTGTTTTGTTTTGTTTTTTGGGGGACGGAGTCTCGCTGTGTCCCCAGGCTGGAGTGCAGTGGCACAATCTTGGTTCACTGCAACCTCCACCTCCCAGGTTCAAGTGATCCACCTGCCTCAGCCTCCCAAAGTGCTGGGATTACAGGCGTGAGCCATCATGCCCAGCTAAAAGAGTAGTTTTGAACCCTGCTACTCATTGAAAATACTGAGGGAATTAAAACCATATACATAGCCCAGGTCCCACCCCCAGAGATACTGCACTACAGATTGTTGGCGTGTTGTGGACTCAGGAGCCTAGACCTTGCAAGTAGTATTGCTAACATGTGGCTGGAGTTGAGAGCTACTGGTCTCAACTCATTGTTATAGTCCTGTTCTTACCACTGACTGGTTCAAAAATTGTTACATTCCTGTTCCCCTTACCAATTGATGGAGGTTCTGGAAAAGTTTTCCCCAGTCTCAAAAAGGGACGTGGTTAAGATATTAATATCCTCTGCCTCTACATATTGCCCTTAGTATAGCACTTCTGGAGCAATGGCAATCATCCTGGGCCTTGGAGGGAATAAGACTAAGACAGGGGTCCCCAACCCCTGGGTCACTGACCAGTACCTATCCGTGCGTGGCCTGTTAGGAACTGGGGCACAAAGCAGGAGGTGAGTGGAGTGAGCAAGACTTACTGCCTAAGCTTCGCCTCCTATCAGAATCAGCAGCAGCATTAGATTCTCATAGGAGCAAAACCCTACTGTGAACTGCACATGCAAGGGATCTAGGTTGCACGCTCCTTATAAGAATCTAATGCCTGATGATCTGAGGTGGAACAGTTTCATCCTGAAACCACCAGCAGCACCCTCCCCCACCTTTCCCCCTCTCCCTGCCACCTGTGGAAAAATTGTTTTCCGCCAGACTGTTCCTTGGTGCCAAAAAAGGTTGGACTAAGAGGATGAGCCAATGATCTGGGGATGGCAGAACAGGTATATAGAAAGAACTCAAATCCTTGATGATATATCTAAGGTTGAATTAGTCAACCCTGGAAACACTCTACTTCTGAGCTTCTTGAGTGAGATAGCATTTCATTTGTATTTTCACATTTGAGTTACATACAGCCAAAGCCAAAAGCTTCGTAACTAGTACAAGCTGGAGTACAGTGGCATAATTATGGCTCACTGCAGCCTCTAACTCCTAGGTGCAAGTAGTCCTCCTGCCTCAGCATCACAAGTAGCTGGAACAGGCAAGTGGCACCACACCCAACTGATTTTTTATTTTTATTTTTGTTGAGAGGGGGTCTTGCTATGTTGCTGATCTTGAACTCCTGACCTCAAGCGATCCTCTCACCTCAGCCTCCTGAGTTGCTGGGATTAGAGACATGAGCCACTGACCGTGGCAGTTTTTTAAAACTTCTTTCTATTTAACTCCTTCAGGTATTGTTTATTATTAATTCATGATATATTTTTATAATTTTGTTTGAGAAATTTTTTTTAAAAAGCGTGGGGAAATAATAAGCACAGTGTCAGGATTGCGTTCAGAAGCACATGGAAGAAGCTATGACCAAAAAATTATATAAATCAGCCAGTCACAGTGGCTCACACCTGTAATCTCAGCACTTTGGGAGGCCAAGGTGGGTGGATCACCTGAGGTCAGGAGTTCTAGACCAGTCTGGCCAACATGGTGAAACGACGTCTCTACTAAAAATACAAAAATTAGCCATATATGATGGTGCATGCCTGCAGTGCCAGCTACTTGGGAAGAATTGCTTGAATCCAGGAGGTGGAGGTTGCAGTGAGCCGAGATCGCACCACTGCACTCCAGCCTGGGCAACAGAGTAAGACTCCATCTCAAAAAAAAAAAAAAGATATAAATTACTAAAATGCTTACATGTCTCATGTAACAAGAAGTGCTGGGTATGCCTTATGCCTCCTCTTTCCTTCTTTCCTCTTTGCACAGTGTGAAGATTCATCTTCAGGCTTTGTAGTCTCATGGCTGTACGCTGTTTGCTGCACTCTAGACAACACTTCCATGTTCCAGACAGGGAGAATGGGGAAGGGGCAAAAAGACGAGAGAGGCAAGGAACAGGGGCTGTTCTTTCCATAAGAGTGTTCCTGAAAGTCTCACCCAGTGACTTCCACTGCACTTCATCATCCAGGACTCCTTGGTACTGGAGGGTTGGGTCACTCTGTTGTGTTTTTATACTTCTACATGTAATTCTAAACTTCATTAAACTTATCTGGGATATAATGAGTAACTTTTTCCCAAAGATAATTTTTAAATATTCTATTGTGTTTTAGGGGTATAAATATAAATGTTTTTCCTATGTAAGCATTTGCCAAAAAAGGCATTGTTCTTGAGAGATATGTAATTCTCTCAAGTTTGAGTATTATAAATTAAGAATGATTCCACTGGGAAAATGTTAACCAGAGAAATATTCTGCAGGATACCCTTGAATACTGTGGAGGTTTTTCCTTACCTCCAGCTCCACCTTATCTTTGGTGAGTTGCATAGTAAACATTCCACTGTGTGGATAATTAAAGTACCTTGTCCCCTACTGTTGAACATTTAGAATGTTTCCAATATTTCACAATTATAAGCAAGGCTGCATTGAAGATCTTTATAGAAACACGCTTGACCATTTGTCCAATTATTTCTTTGGGATCCTTGAAATGAAATGCTGAACTGAAAGTTCTGCAAATTTTAAATTTTGAAACGTATTGCCAAATTGCCCTCTGGAAAGGTTGTACCAGCTCCACTGCTTCTCCATTGCTGGAATAACGAACATGCATCGCAACGGCACCCTGGCCCTCTTACATGAAGAGGAGGATAGATGGTTCTGTTAACGTAGCCTTTGGAAGCAGAGAGCTTCATAATTCAGACACCAATTACATTTGGAAATGAGATTAGTACAAGGAATCTTCCCATTTATCTCTCTAAAAGTTTCAAGGTTCCATTCCCGGGCAGATGAAACAATAAAACAAAACCAGTGAAATGAAGTCAATGTGGAGCCAAGACATTTACTTTGATAAATGTTTCCATTTAGGATCAATTTTCAGGGCAGCTTGCTTAGCTCTGACTTGAAGGAGTGTCACTACCATGCTCCACCCACAGTTTCTCTCTATTAGTGATTTTTCTCCCTAAAACACGCACATTGACCTCATTAGCTCCCTTTTCAAAAGTATGTCATGATGCCCCACCCCACACATGTTCTTGAGAATGATGCCCAGTATCCTAGTAGACGAGCTGCAGTTGCTTGCTGCATAGTAGGGACAGTATCAGCAATCATATAAAAGCTCGCAGTTACTTAATGGGGAGTTAGTGTTTAATGAGTCCAGAGTTTCAGGTTGGGATGATAGAAAAGTTCTGGAGATGAATGGCGGTGATGATTGTACAACAATGTGAATGAATTTATTGCCACTGATTTCAACTCTTAAGGATGATTAAAGTGGTAAATTATCTATTTTACTACAATGAAAAAAAAATTTTTTTAATCACAGACTTCCAGTTTCCAGTTCAGCATGTGACATGTTGGAAGTTGTCATTTCATCCTAATAAGTCAAAAACTGAACAAACTGAAAAATCAACAACTCTTCTTAGATTTGTCAGAGAACTGAGATCACAGGACAAACTGCTGCCCTCTAAATTGGAGAAAGACAGGCAGATACATAGAATCACAATTTACCAGAGCAAAAATCCTCCAGTAGAAAGTTGTGCAGGAATCAGTACAAGATAGGAAAACCTGACCTGCAGTTGACAAACCGATGGAAGCTCAGTGTGGAAAAGTCTGAGAGACAAAAACGTCAGAAGGGTCCAGTCATAGGGAGGCCCCCACACTTCTTACCCTTTTACCTTCAGGAGCTCTATGGGGTTCTCACAGTGAATATTAAAGAAAAATAAAGGCTTCTTGCAGGTGGAGTGGGGAAAGGAACCATTATGAAATACACCAGAGCATTCTGTTCATGAACAAGTCTGCCCTCAGGAAAAACTATTTTGCCAGAGTCTGACCTATTGGAGTTTTAACAGAACCAAACCAACCTAGGGGAAGGGAAATACCCAACTTCCCCAACTCTAGCCATCTTGTCCCACTTAAGGGGGCAGAGGGGACTAAGAAGCACATGTGAAGTTCATAGCTCATAGACACGGACTCACTAAAAGACTGAGACCTAATCATAGGACTACAGAATGTTTCCCCTCACCCTACACCTTTCTACCACAACGCTAAAGACCTATCTATTGAAGTTCTTTTTATGCAGTACATCATGCTTGGCTTTGGACATAAAATTACAAGGCATACTAAAAGGCAAAAACAATTTACCGAGAGACCAAGCATCAGAACCGGATTTAGATATAGCAGGGAGGGATGTTGGAAATTTAAGACCACTGTGATTAATATGCCAAGGGCTCTAATGAGAAAAATAGACAACATGCAAGAGAACACACAGGGTATGTGAGCAGAGAGATGGAAGGTCCAAGACAAAGTTAAAAAGAAATACTAGAGATTAAAAACACTGTAACAGAAATAAAGAACATCTCTGGTGGGCTCAGTAGATCGGATGTGGCTAAAGAAAGAATTTCTGACTTTGAAGATACGTCAGTAGAAACTTCTAAAACTGAAAATAAAAAAAAAAGACTGAAAAGAAAACAAAGCAAAGACAAGAATATCCAAGAACTGTGGGACAATTACAAAAGGTATAACATATGCATATAGGGAATACCAGAAGAGAAATAAAGAGAGAAAGGAACAGAAGAAATATTTGATGCAATAATCATTGATAATTCCCCCACAAATAATGGCAGACATCAAACCACAGACCCAGGAAGCTCAGAGAACATCAAGCAAAATAAGTGCCAAAAATCTAACAACAAACCAAAAAAAAAAAAAAAAAAAGACATTTGAACCATATCATATTTGAACTGCAGAAAATCAAAGATAAAGAAAAAATTTTGAAAGAAGCCAGAGGAAGAAAACAGCTTACTTACAGAGAAGCAAGGATAAGAATTACTTGTGTCTTCTCTTCAGAAGCCATGCAGGCAAGAAGATAGTAGAGTCACATATTTAAAGTGTTGAGAGAAGAAAACAGAAAAAAGCAACCGAGAATTCTGTGCTCTGTGGAAGTATCCATCAAAATGAAAAATAAAGACTTTTTCAGAAAAGCAAAGATGGAAGGAATCTGTTGCCAGTAGACCTGCCTTGCAAGAAATGTTAAGCAAATTTCTTCCGAAAGAAGAAAAATTATATAGGAGAGAAACTCAGATCTACGTAAAGAAAAGAACATTGAACGAGGAATAAGTGAAGGTAAAACATAACTTTTATTTCACCTATTCTTAATTTATCTAACAGATGACAGTTGGTTAAAAATAATAGCAAAGATGTATTCAATTATGTATGATTATGTGTGTGTGTGTGTATATACACACACTTATGTATAAATAAAATGAGTGACAGCAATGACATAAGAGATGGGAAGGAGGAATTAGGAATACTTTGTTATTATGAGGTACTTGCACTACCTGTGAAGTGGTATAGTGTTATATGAAAATGGACTTGTATTCATTGCATATGTATTTTATATATAGACCCAATTCTAGGACAACCACTAGAATGCATATGTGTTATATATAGCTGTATACACATTATATATATGTATAGAGAGGGTGAGAGAGTAAGTGAGTTCCAGGACAGCCATTAACAAAAGTATAAAAAATAGAAGTACGATATACCCAGAAAGGAGAGTATATTAGACCATTCATTGCATTGCTGTAAAGAAATGCAGGAGGCTGGGTAATTTATAAAGAAAACAGGTTTATTGGCTGTCAGTTCTACAGGCTGTACAAACATGGCACCAACACCTGCTGGACGTCTGGTGAGGCCCTCAAGAAGCTTTTACTCATGGCAGAGGGCAAAGTGGGAGCAGGCACATCAGATGGCGAAAACGGGAGCAAGCGGAGGGCGATGCCCCTTTTAAACAACCAGATCTCATGAGAAATCATTCACTATGGCGAGAACAGCACCAAGGGGAATGGTGCTAAACCACTCATGAGAAATCCACCCCCATGATCCAATCACCTCCCTCTAGGCCCCACCTTCAACACTGGGGATTACATTTCAAAATGAGATTTGATGGGGGCAAATATCCGAATGATATTGGAGACACAATAGAATAATATAAAGTGCTCAATTAAAACTGCAAAAGGCACAAAAAGAGTGAGACAAAAATAGGAACAAAGAAAAATGGCAATGAATAGAAAACTTAACAAATATTGTAGATATGAATCCAACTATATCAATAATCATGTAAATGTCAGTGATCTAAATACATCAATTAAAAGACAGATTATCAGAGTGGATTGAAAAATAAGACCCAGCCAGGTGCAGTGGCTCATGCCTGTAATCCCAGCACTTTGGGAGGCTGAGGTGGGCGGATCATGAAGTCAGGAATTCCAGACCAGCCTGGCCAACATAGTGAAACCCTGTCTCTACTAAAAATACAAAAATTAGCTGGGCGTGGTTGCAGGCACCTGTAATCCCAGCTACTCAGGAGGCTGAAGCAGGAGAACCACTTGAACCCAGGAGGTGGAGGTTGCAGTGAGCCGAGATTGTGCCACTGCACTCTAGCCTGAGTGACAGAGCAAGACTCTATCTCCAAAAAAAAAAAAAAGACCCAACTATTTGGGTCATAAATTGTCTACAAAAAATCCTCTTTAAATATAAAGACACATATAGATTAAAAGTAAAGGAGTAGAGAACAATATGCCATGACAACACTAATCAAAAGAAAGCTGAAGCATCTATACTAATTTCAAATAGAGGCCAGGCGCGGTGGCTCACACCTGTAATCCCACTACTTTGGGAGGCCGAGGTGGGCAGATTACAAGGTCAAGAGATTGAGACCATCCTGGCCAACATAGTAAAACCCTGTCTCTACTAAGAATACAAAAATTAGCTAGGCATGGTGGCACGTGCCTGTAGTCCCATCTACTCTGGAGGCTGAGGCAGGAGAATCGATTGAACCCAGCAGGCAGAGGTTGCAGTGAACCGAGATTGTGCCACTGCACTCCAGTCTGGACAACAGAGCAAGACTCCATCTCAAAACAAACAAACAAACAGACCAACAAAAACAGAGCAGACTTCAGAGCAAGAAAATTATCAGGAAAAAGAAGAGCATTACATAATGATAAAATGGTCACTCCTCCAAGAATAGACATAACAATTATGTCTCCAAGAAGATATAACAATATTTAATGTCTACGCACTTAACAACAGAGCATCAAAATACATGAGGCAAAAACTGACAGAAATGCAAGGAGAGGCCAGGCACAGCGGCTCATGCCTGCAATCCCAGCACTTTGGGAGGCCAAGGCAGGTGGATCACTTAAGTCCAGGAGTTTAAGACCAGCCTGGGAAATGTAACGAAATCCCATCTCTACAAAAAATAAAAAATCAGCCCAGCATGGTGGCTCATGCATGTGGTCCCAGCTACTCAGCAGGCTGAAGAGGGAGGATCGCTTGAGCCCCAGAGTTTGAGGCTGCAGTGAGTTGTGTATGCGCCACTGCACTCATCATGGGTGACAGAGAGAGACGCTGTCTCAAAAAAAAAAAAAAAAAAAAAGCAAGGAGAAATGGATGAATCCACTATTATAGGTAGAGACTTCAATACTCCTCTATCAGAAATGGACAAATTCAGCAGGCAAAAACTCAGTAAGGATATAGTTGAACTCAATAGCACCATTTATCAACAAGAAGTAATTAACAAATACAGACTACTTCATCCAACAACAATGGAATACCCATTCTTCTCAATTTCAGATGAATATCACTATGATAGACTACATGCTGGTCCATAAAACACACCTAAACACATTTAAAAGAATAGAAGTCGGCCGGGCTCAGTGGCTCACACCTATAATGCCAGCACTTTGTGAGGCTGAGGCAGGCAAATCACTTGAGGTCACGAGTTCAAGACCAGCCTGACCAACATGGAGAAACCCCATCTCTACTAAAAATAAAAAATTAGCTGGGTATGGTGGTGCATGCCTGTAATTCTAGCTACTTGGGAGGCTGAGGCAGGAAAATCTCTTGAACCTGGGAGGCGGAGGTTATGGTGAACTGAGATCATGCCATTGCATGCCAACCTGGGCAACAAGAGCAAAACTCCGTTTAAAAAAAAAAAAAAAAAAAGAATAGAAGGAATGGAAGTCACACAATATCTACTCTTAGGCCGCAATGAAATTAAACAAGAAATCAATAACAGAAAGACAGCTAGAAATTTTCAAACTACTTGGAGAGTAAACAACACCTTTCTGAATAACAGGTCAAAGAAGAAATCTTGAGAGAAATTTAATACTATTTTGATATAAGTAAAAATGAAAATATAATTTATCAAAATTTGTGAAATGCAGCAAAAGCAATACTTAGAGGGAAATTAATAGCATTAAATATATACATTAGGGAAAAGAGGCCGGACACAGCAGCACATGCCTGTAATCCCAGCACTTTGGGAGGCTGAAGCGGGTGGATCACTTGAGGTCAGGAGCTCGAGACCAGCCTGGCCAACATGGCGAAACCTCGTCTCTACTAAAAATACAAAAATTAGCTAGGTGTGATGACACACACCTGTAGTTTCAGCTACTCAGAAGACTGAGGCAGTAGAATCGCTTGAACCCAGGAGGCAGAGGTTGCAGTGAGCCGAGATTGCACCACTACACTCCAGCCTCGGTGACAGAGCAAGACACTGTCTCTAAAAAAAGAAAGAAAAAAAGAAATAACTAAAATCAATAATCTAAGCTTCTATCTTAGGAAATTTTTTTAAAAAGCAAATTAAACCTAAGTAAGCAGAAGAAAAAAAATAATTAAAAAAAAAAAAAACACGAAACAATGAAATTAAAAACAGGAAGTCAATAGGGAAAATAAACAAAACAAAAAATTGGTTATTTGAAAAGATCAATTTTGGCCAAGATTAAATAACCCTTGGCCGGCGTGGTGGCTCATGCCTGTAATCCCAGCACTTTGGGAGGCCGAGGCAGGTGGATCACGAGGTTAGGAGTTCAAGACCAGCCTGGCCAACATGGTGAAACCCCGTCTCTACTAAAAATACCAAAAAAATTAGCCTGGCATGGTGGCAGGCACCTGTAATCCCAGCTACTTGGGAGGCCGAGGCAAGAGAATTGCTTGAACCTGGGAGCCAGGAATTGCAGTGAGCTGAGATCTTACCACTGCACTCCAGCCTGGACAACAGAACAAGAAATTGTCCTCAACAAAATATTAGCAAATCAGATCCAACAATGTAGATGAAGGATTATACACACCATGACCAAGTAAAATTTATCCCACATATGCAAAGATAGTTCAACATTCAAAAATCAATTAATGTTTCAATAGCAGACAGATACTAAAAGCAAATTAAAAATAAATAAATAAATGTAATCCACGTGAACTGGCTAAAGAAGAAAAATCACATAATCATATTAACAGTCACAAAAAAAGCTAGTGACAAAATTCAACATCAATTCATGATAAAAACTCTCAGCAAACTAGCTGGGTACAGTGGCACACACTTGTAGTCCCAACTACTTGGGAGGTTGAGCCAGGAGGATCACTTGAGCCCAGGAGTTTGAGTCCAGCCTAGGCAACATAACGAGACCCTGTCAAAAAAAAGAAAAGAAAAGAAAAGAAAAGAAAAAGGAAGGAAGGAAAGAAGGAAGGAAGGAAGGAAGGAAGGAAGGAAGGAAGGAAGGAAGGAAGGAAGGAAGGAAGGAAAAAAATTAACAAAAAATGTGAACTTTCAGCAAACTAGGAACAGAGGGGAACTTCCTCAACTTGATAAAGAGCAGATATAAAAACCTTACAACTAAAAACGTATTTTGACAAAAACATCTCACTAGAACTAGTTAGTGATTATAGTAAGTGTGCAGGATACAAAATTTATGTTTAAAAGTTAATCAATTTCCTATACACCAGCATTGAACAAGTGGAATTTGAAACAGAATACTATTTACATTATCACTCCAAAAATGAAGTACGTAGGTATAAATCTAACAACATATGTCCAAAATATATATGAGGAAAACTACAAAACTATGGTAAAAGAAATCAAAGAAGAACTAAATCAATTGAGAGATATTTCATATTCATGGATAGGAAGATTCAATATTGTCAAGACGTTGGCTCTTCCCAACTTAGCTCAATGGACTCAATGCAATCTCAATTAAGATCAAAAGCAAGTTATTTTGTGGATATTAGCAAATAGTTTATATTAAGAGGCAAAAGATCCAGAATAGCCAACACAATATTAAAAGAGAAGAACACTATTAAAGGAGAAAAACAATATTAAAGGAGAAGAAAAAGTATCAGGACTGACGCTATCTGACTTCAAGATTTAATATAATGAATGCTACATACTTCGGAGGCTGAGGTGAGAGGATTGCTTGAGCCCAGCAGTTCAAGGATGCAGTGAGCTATGATCATGCCACAGCACTAAATAGATATAATCAATAAGAAAAGAATTGCTTTGACAGATGACACTTTGATTGCTCGATATCTTGGCAAATACGGCATCATCTGCATGGAGGATCTGATTCATGAGTTCTATACTGTTGGGAAACGCTCCAAAGAAGCATCCAACTTCCTGTGGCCCTTCAAATTATTCTCTCCATGAGGTGGAATGAAGTAACAGACCACCCATTTCATAGAAGGTGGAGATGCTGGCAACAGGGAGGACCAGATCAACAGGCTTATTAGAAGAATGAACTAAGGTGTCTACCATGATTGTTTTTCTAATCTGGTCAGTAAATAAAGAGTACCTGCTCTCAAATTGAAAAAAATAAAAATACACACACACACACACACACACAAAGCTATAGTAATTACAGTAATCAAGACTGTAGTATGGGTGAATGAATAGACAAATAAATCAATGAACCAGAATAAACAGCCTAGAAATAGACCCATATAAAAATAGTTGATCTTTGACAAAGGAACAAAGGTAGTACAATGGAGAAAAGATAATCTTTCAAAAAATAATAATGGAACAACTGGTTATTCACATGCAAAGGAAATGAATCTAGACACAGAGCTCACACTCTTCACAAAAATTAACTGAAAATGGATCATAAGCCTAAATGGAAAACAGAAAACTGTAAGACTCCTAGAAGATAACATAAAATAAAAACTAAATGACCTTATGTATGGTGATAACTTTTTAGATACAACACCAAAAGTATGATACATGAAAGAAAGAACTGATAAGCTAGCCTTCATTAAAATTAAAAGCTGTTCTTGAAAAGACAATGTCAAGAGAAGGAAAAGACAAGCCACAGACTGAGAGAAAATATTTGTAAAAGACACATCTGATATAGGACTGTTATCTAAAATATACAAAGAACCATTAAAAACTCAACAGGGACAAAAAACAATCTGATTTTAAAATGGGCAAAGGACCTGTACACACACCTTTGTGTGTTGTGTTGTGAAGATATATGAATAACAAATAAACATCTAAGCAGATGCTTCACATCATATGTAACCAGGGGACTGCAAATTAAAACAACAATGAGATACCACTACATACCCATCAGAATGGCAAAAATCCAAAGCACTGATGACACCAAATAGGATGTGGAGCAACACAGGATCTCTCAGGATGTGGAGCAACAGGATCTCTCAGGATGTGGAGCAACAGGATCTCTCATTCATTGCTGGTGGGAATGCAAAACGGTATAGCCACATTGAAAGACAGTTTGGCAGATTCTTATAAAACTAAACATACTCTTACTGTATGATGTAGCAATCACACTCCTTGGTATTTACCCACAGGAACTGAAAACTTATGTCCATGTAAAAATATGCACATGGATGTTTATAGCAGCTTTATTCATAATTGCGAAAACTTGAAAGCAATCAAGATGTCTTTCAGTAGGAGAATAGATGAAAACTGTGGTACATCCCGACAATAGCATATTATTTAATACTAAGAAAAAATGAGCTATCAAGACATGCAAATGGATGGAAGAAACTTAGATGTACATTATTAAGTGAATGAAGACTATCTGAGAAGGCTACACACTGTATGATTCCAACTATATGACATTCTGGAAAAGACAAAACTACGGAAACAGTAAAAAGAATCAGTGGTTGCCAGGGGTTGGAGGGAAAGGATGAATAAGGAAGAGCACAGAAGATTTTCAGGGCAGCAAAACTACTTTGTATGATAATGTAATGGTGGATACATGTCATTCTAGATCTGTCCAAGCCCAAGACATGTACAACATCAAGAGAGAACCCTAAGGTAAACTATGGACTCTGAGTGATAAAGATGTGTCAGTGTAGGTTTGTTGATTATAACAAACATACCACTCTGGTTTAGGATATTGGTAGTCAGGGAGGCTATGTGTATGTGGGAGCAGGGGAAATATGGGCTATATCTCTGTACCTTCCACTCAGTTTTGCTATGAACCTAAAAGTGATCTAAAAAGAAAGTGTATTTTAAAATTAAATTTTAAAAAGCTAGCATTTAATATGTGCCAGGCACTATGTATACATAATTTATTATTATTATTATTATTATTATTATTATTATTATTTGAAACAGAGCCTCGCTTTGTTGCCCAGGCTGAAGTGCAATGGCGCGATCCCGGCTCACTGCAACTCCTGCCTCCTGGGTTCAAGCGATTCTCCTGCCTCAGCTTCTGAAGTAGCTGGGATTACAGGCACCCGCCACCACGCATGGCTATTTTTTTTTTTTTTTTTTGAGATGGAGACTCTCTCTGTCACCCAGGCTGAAGTGCGATGGCACAATCTCTGCTCACTGCAAGCTCCGCCTCCCGGGTTCAGGCCATTCTCCTGCCTCAGCCTCCTGAGTAGCTGGGACTACAGGCGCCCGCCACCACGCCTGGCTAATTTTTTGTATTTTTAGTAGAGACAGGGTTTTACCATGTTAGCCAGGATGGTCTTGATCTCCTGACCTCAGGTGATCTGCCTGCCTCGGCCTCCCAAAGTGCTGGGATTACAGGCATGAGCCACTGCACCCAGTCTATGTACACATAATTTAATCTTCACAACGATGTCATAAGATGGTTCTATTACTGGGTTGGAGTATACTATTTCAAATGAAATTCTGTACCAAAACTGACCTGCAAAAGACCTCAGGAGTCTTAGAATTGACCATGGTTAGGGCGGGCGTGGTGACTCATGCCTGTAATCCCAGCACTTTGGGAGGCTGAGGCAGGCAGATCACGAGGTCAGGAGTTTGAAACCAGCCTGGCCAATATGGTAAAACCCTATCTGTACTAAAAATACAAAAATTAGCCAGGCGTGGTGGCACATGCCTGTACTCCCAGCTACTCGGGAGGCTGAGGCACAAGAATCGCTTGAACCCAGGAGGTGGAGGTTGCAGTGAGCCGAGATCGTGCCACTGCATCCCAGCCTGGGCAACAGAGCGAGATTCCGTCTCAACAAAAAAAAGAAAGAAAGAAAAGAATTGACCATGGTTTATCCCTGTGGAGGACAGAAGTATGAGGCAGAAGTCATTGAAATAATTTTCATGCCTCTCACCAAAACCAGATTTGGATTTTTGAGAGTTGACTCTGGCTGCAATATAGGAGATGAATAGAAGAAGAGGACAACGGCATTTGAGAAGCAAGCCAGGAAACTGAGCAGGCATCCAGATGAGAGATGGGGTGGCCTGAACCTGGGCAATGCCTGGGAGGAGTAGAGGATTTAGGAAGAAGAATCCCCTTGGTCCAGGACTAAGTGCATTGCCAGGGCAGGAGGAAGGGTGTCCAGGCAACTTACTCACCTGTCTCAGTTCATTCCTTATCAGTGAAGGTTCCTAACCGCAAACCACAAATACCAACTCTGATCAATGTAAGCAGAAAAGAAATAAACTAGGAAGATACGGGGCGGTACAGAAAATTGCCAGAACTGACTAACCAGGTTAGGGGCAGAAACAGGTGCTTCAGGTGCCCCATTCTACAATTGCTTTGCCCCAGCTGTCGTGAATAGTTCTATTCACATTGATCATGTTCTACTTCAGGGGACTACTCCATCTCTGCTTTTCTGCCTTGGGACTTTCTTGAAATCTCAGGAGTCTGCTCAGCCCACACATAGGTTCAGTTCAAAAGTGTAATGACCACTCCTGGAGGCAATCCAGTGGGGAAGGACTCTGGCACATAAATGCCTACTATTCTTTTTGCTTCTCAGAGGTCCCTGGAGTTGAGCCCCATTTCCTTTAGAAGTCAGCTAGAGAATGCACCCTTTCTAGGCTTTTCCTCCTTCCTGCTGTCGTTCTCCTTACTTCCTCATACCTACTTCCTGGGATCACCTCCTAAATAAACCATCTCCACCTGAGGTTCTTGTTTCAAGCTCTGCTTTTGGAAAAACCTGAAGGAAGACAGAGACTCTTTAGCAGGGAACTATGCTGAAAATAAAAGTACAGGACTAAGTGGTCCAGGAAGGACACCTCTGATCTGGGGGAGCACTAGACATGGTGAAGTACATCACTGACCCCTCCCACCTGGGAGCCTGGATGCTGCCTCAGCACCACAGCCACCCCTCCTGCAGGAACACGAATTTCCTGTGACTGCTGCCCCTGTCATGCAAGCCTTCCTCACCATCCTCATTTCCTGTGTCACTTGTTTTCTCTCCAAAGTGTGGGTGAGTGTACCTGACTGGCTGAGCCTAGCTCACATGACCATCTTATAGCTGCAAGGGAAGCTGGGCAATTGAATGTCTCCTTGGAGGTTTTCAAATCTCAAGTGATGTCTGCCTCCCATTAAGACTCATAATATGAGGAATTCTCCAAATATAGCAAACAGAGGCAGGGTGGCCCCCAAATAAATAATATTCATCCCACATATCACACAGGTTAGGACTGGACCCACTTGGATACTTCATTCCCCTGTCCTGAGAAGCGGTAGCATCTGGTGCTGAATCAGACGGTTGAGGTGTTGCCTTGACCTTGACTTTCATTTACCAAGTTCAGATTCACTTTTACAGTATTCAAAAGAGCTTCAGTAAAACCCAGCCCTACTAGGGAGCCTAAGGGCAGAGGCACAAAGAATTGTGATAATTGCCCTGCCTTCCCCTTTTTCTTTTTTCAGACAACGCACTCTGCCTTCTGCTGGGCTTTGAAGTGTAATTCAAAGGACTGAGCTGATTTACTCCTATCCAGACCAGCTCTCAGCCCAATTAACAAGTGCTTCATCCTGAGACTGGGAACACAGGTGCTGCTGGGAGAAGTTGGGCTTTTCCACCCAGAGGCAGGAGGCACATTCCTCTAAAAAAGATGGGGAAAGTCAACAGATGGGGAAACACCAAGTGGTCACCTAAACTCAGAAGGGAAGTTGGGGGCCAGGAAAGACTTCCTGGAAAAGCTGATATTTAAAATCAGTCTGGAAAGAAGAGTAGGAATTAACTCCACCTAATAGGAAAATGATGATCTAGTCAAATTACCTGCATGTGCAGAGGCCTGGAGATGTGTGAAGGTAAGATATATTCAAGGAATAAAGCCAGGGAGAGAGCTTAGAGACTCAGACAATAAGTGGATCATCAGTTCTTAGGGGATCTGAGAACCCCTTGAAGAATCTGATTAATTCTACCCCAAACTTGAGCCCATATACCTGCATATACAGAAACTGGCACACTGCCAAGGGATGCAGGGATCCAAGATTAAGACTTTATTATGTCCCCAACCGTTCAGTTGCAGATGCACAACAGCCCCAGAGAGGGCTGAAGTGGAAGTCACAGCAAAGCATTGTTTCTGCAACAAGATTTGGTTTGGTCTCTCTCATTCAGGTTGGAAACTTACCTCAAGGGACTGATGATCTTTATCTCAAAGGGAGGCCAGTAAAAGCTGATGGAAAGCTTAGTAAGCATGGAGAGGGTTTGACAACTGATGCATTTCCTTATAGGGCAATTGAGTGTCCAGCCAGATTTTTCACTGAAAAGTTCCAAAGGTCACGATTGCAGGTCCATTCTCTGGGGCAGTTCAATTTCTTCATAGAAAGAAGCTCCAGTCCCTTGCCTGTTAGGGGATAGGGGACATTGCCCAATGAGCCTAGATGTAATGTTCTGATGCTGGGCTAGGAACAGGTTGGAGGTGTCATCATTCGGGATGCAATTTTTAGTTAACCCCTATGTTTGGTTCAGCCCCCTCCCGCCTCTCCCCTATATTGCGGCCAGAGTCAACGCTCTGTTTGTGGCCACTAAATCTGGAACCTGTCTGATTCAAATTTCCCAGAGATCAAATCCCCGGTGGCCTCTGGGGACAGAAGTGCGTGGCTGCAGAAGGTCAAAATGCCCCCACAAAGACTTTCAGTCAGTCCTCATGTTTTCAGCACCCTGCTTTCCCTCCACCTCCTCAATGTCTGGTTCTGCTAATTCCTGAGCCTTTCTGGCTCACTGGGGTGAATTGGATGTTCCTCAATAGATGCCCCTTCTAAGGCAGCAGGGTTAACCTTCTTCCACTCTGCCAAATTGTTTACCATTCCCCGACACATTTTCTGTCTTCCTTTACAGTGTTACAGGGCTAGAGATGTTCTACCAGCTACATCAAAGATGGAAAGGGTGTTTCTGTTGCATGTTCTCCTAATTGTCTGGAGTGGATTTAATGAGAAGAGAAGTGGATAGAAACAAAACTTGGCCCTCCTTGAATATACTTAACACTGTTGATCTTTACACTTTGTAAAGTTGTTCAGATGGTAAATTTAAGCTATGTGGTTTTTTTTTTTCTTACCACAATTAAATACAAGACAAATAAGCAAAACTCAGCCATCTTACCAGAAGTGTCCCCACTGAGTTTTCCATACATTTTGAAAAACAAACACAACAAGCCATTTCCTTTGAAATTTATTTACATGTAGAACATGAACATTTTAACTCCTCCTAAACAATTTATTGAGTCTATTACCAGGACCATCTAGAGTGGTGCCTCTTAGAGTATGGTTCCTGGACCAGCAGCAGCCACAGCACTTTGAAACTTGTTAGAAAAGCAAATTCTTGGGCCCTACCCTAAACCTACTAAATCAGAAACTCTGAGAGTGAGGTCCAGCAATCTGTCTTTTAAGAAGCTCTCCATGACAAAAGATGACCAGCTTTGTGATGGTTGATGCCCAGTTAACGTTTGACAACCACTCATCCAGAACAACATGGGGGAAAAAACAAATGAAGGAGGTTGAAGGTCAAAGGAAGGGTCCAACTTCATAATCTGGAGAAAAGCTAAAGGAAATCATGAAAGGAGAAGAAAAGGTAACTGCCATTCATTGAGTGCCTACCTTGTGCAAAGTACCATGCTTCCAAGTTTATATATGTATCTCATTTAATCTTCAGTTTCCTTCAAAAGAAAGACGTATTTCCCCCATTTTACAGATAACAAAACTAAGGTTTAAAAAAGGTAAGCAAGTTAGCTATGTAAAAAGGATTTCAACCAAGGGTCCGCCTGACTCCTTAGGCTCTTCTATTTATTTTCCATATGTCACTTTTTTTTTTTTTTTTTTTTTTTTGAGACAGAGTCTTGCTGTGTCGCCAGGCTGGAGTGCAGTGGCACAATCTTGGCTCGCTGCAACCTTCGACTCCCGGGTTCCAGTGATTCTCCTGCCTCAGCCTCCTGAGTAACTGGAGCTACAGGAGTGTGCCACCACGCCCAGCTAATTTGTGTGTTTTTAGTAGAGACAGGGTTTCACCATGTTGACCAGGATGGTCTCAATCTCCTGATCTCGTGATTCACCTGCCTTGGCCTCCCAAAGTGCTGGTAATACAGGCGTGAGCCACTGTGCCTAGCCCCATCACTTTTTAAAAATTAACATCTTCACTGAGAATATCACTGACTATGGAAGAACAGAAAAAAAAAAGAAAAGAAAATATTATCATTGCTTGGTAAAATCCTATTCTTCCTCCTAAGCAGAACTCAAATGCCACCTCCTCTGGGAAGTCTTCCAGGACTGCCCTGCTCAAAGTTAACCTTCCTATAGTACCTTGCACATACCAGCCCTGCAGTACTTCACAGACCTTATTGTAGAAGTTCTCAAACCTTGGGTCCCAGGGCCTCTTAAAAATAATTAACATTCACAGGCAAATATAAACTTTGATCTAAACCTCACACAAGAAAATTAATTCAAAATGGATCAAAGGTTAGATATAAAACATAACACTATAAAACTTTTATATTTTTATTTTTATTTTTAAGAGACAGGTTCTCACTCTCTCCCAAACTGGAGTGCAGTGCTGTGATTATAGTTCACTGCAGCCTCAACTTCCTAGCTCAAGAGATCTTCCCACCTCAGCCTCCCAAGCAGCTAGGACTACACTCATGAGCTACCAGGCCCCACTAATTTTTTAAATTATTTTTTATAGAGATGAGGTTTTGCCATGTTGCCTAGGCTGGTCTCAAACTCTTGGCCTCAAGTGATCCTCCCACGTCAGCCTCCCAAAGTGTTGGGATTATAGGCATGAGCCCCCATACCTGGGCTATAAAACTTTTAGGAAAAAAACTAAAAAACCATAGGATATCTTTGGAATGTAGAGCTGGGTGAAAAATTCTTAAACTTGATACCAAAACATGACCCATAAAAGAAAAATGGATAAGATGGATCATTCAAAATGAAAACCTTTTGCTCAAAGACCCTGTGAAGACGACGAAAACATTGAAAGTATTTGCAAACCGCATATCTGAAAAGGCACAGCTATCTAGGTATATAAGGAACTCTCAAAACTCAAGAATGAAAACAAACAATTTAATTAGAAAATGGGCAAAAGACATGAATAGACATTGCACTGAAAAGGATCTACAGCTAGTAAATAAGCAGGTGAAAATATCAACATCATTAGCCATTCAGGAAATGTAAATTAAAACTATAATGAGATATCACTACATAACTATCAGAATGGCTAAAATAAAACAGCCGGCGCAATGACTCACGCCTGTAATCCCAGCACTTTGGGAAGCCAAGGCAGGCTGATCACCTAAGGTCAGAGGTTCGAAACCAGCCTGGCCAACATGGTGAAACCCTGTCTCTACTAAAAACACAAAAATTACCCAGGCACAGTGGTGGGCGCCTGTAATCCTAGCCACTTGGGAGGCTGAGGCAGGAGAATCGCTTGAACCTCGGAGGTGGAGGTTGCAGTGAGCCGAGATTGCACCACTGCACTCAAACCTGGGTGACAGAGCAAGACACTGTCTCAAAAAAAAAAAAAAAAAAAAGCACCAAATGCTGGTGAGAATGATGAGAATGGTGAGAATGGATCTCTCGTAAATTGCTGGCAAGAATGTAAAATAGTACAGCCATTTAGGAAAAAGACATGGCAGTTTCTTCCAAAATTAAACATGTGTTTACCATACAACCCAGCAATTGTACTTTGGGCACTTATCCCAGAGAAATGAAAACTCATATCCACACATGAATGTTCATACCAACTTTATTCATAATACCCAGAAATCAAAAATGTCAACTATTCTTCCACAGGTGAATAATTAAACAGATGGTGTTAGATGGCCACCATGGAATACTATGCAGCCATGGAAAGGAATGAACTATTGATACATGCAACAACATGGATGATCTCAAGGGAACTATGCTGAGTGAAAAAAAAGACAATCTCAAACAAAGTTCCATATTGTGTTATTCTACTTATATGACATTCTTGGAATGACAAAATGAGAGAGAGAGAGTACACAGGGATTAAGGATGAGGGAAGGAAGAAGGTGGCTGTGGCTGCAAAAGGGTAGCCTGAGGGATCCTCAGGATGAAACTGTTCTGTATCTTGATTGTGGTAGTGGTCCCACAAATCTACATGTAATAAAGTTGCATAGAATTAAATACACACACGCGCACATACACGAGTGCATGCCACACATGACATCTGGATAAGGTGGGTGGATTATATCAGTGCCAATTTTCTGGTTGTAATATTGCACTAAAGTTATGCAAGATTTTACATAATAACACCAACCACTGGTAAGAATACAGAGAATGGTAAGAATGGAGAGTACAGATCACTCATAAATTGATGGTAGGAATGTAAAATGGTACAGCGACTATATTTGGGTGAAGGGTATAAAGGATCTCTGCATTATTTCTTACAACTGCACATGAGTCTACAATAATCTCAAAATCAAAAGTTTTTTAAAGTATTGCGGACTCCAAAGAGATTTTTATATCGATATTTACTGTACCAGAAATTAATAGACATTTTACAAGTATTTGTTAGTCTATTTTTAAGGCAATAATAAATCAATTACATGCTAACATAAACAAAACTATTTTGTGAAATATGACTATATGTTTCAAAAAGCATAGTGTGAAGAGTGACATTGCCTTACATTTCTGTAAAGCTCTTTCATGTCTGGCTTCATGGACAACTGGATTCTCATGTCTGCTTCTCTATTATGATGTGTTGATAACCACACACCATGTAGCCTCTGCAGGGTTTTCTGGAGGTATGCAGTTGGCCCTTGACCAACACGGGTTTGAACTGCACAGGTCCACTTAGACACAGATTTGTTTCAACCAAACGCAGACTGAAAGTACAATATTCGCACGATGTGAAAACAGCATTTATGGAGGGGCTTTGGTTTCCAGGGGTTCCACAGGCTAACTGCAGGACTTGTGTATGCACTGATTTGGGTATTTTCAGGGGTTCTGGAACCAACCCCCAGTGTATACAGAGGGATGACTGTATGCATTTGGGCTCGATTCTGGGGTAGAACCTTCTGTACACTTGTGAAAGAATGAGAGTGAAAAAGGCAAATAATGCCTCGGTGTTATTATGAGAATAGTTTTAACCTTATGGATCCCTTCAAAGGGTCTCAGGGTCCCCCAGGTAACCCCTGATCACATTTGGTGAGGATTTGTCCATGCATGCTCTGGCACTTACCAGTGAGTTGTGGTAAAGACAGCGTCTTTTCATCTTTGTATTCCAAGTGCCTTGTACAATGCCTGGCACTCAGAGAGGGAGACAGAGAGCAAGGGAGTGAGAGAGAGCGTGCGCCAATCTGGTTGACAGCATATTGCTTTAGACTTCTAGTTCTGAGTCAGAGTAAAGGTCAGAGCGTTCTGATATAGCTTGGTCTCACGGAATAAACACTGTTCTGAGAAACCAGTTTCATGCTCCTGGGGCATGAAACACGGGTAGGCAATGATGGAGTGGCCTTTTGAAAAAGGTTGCACTGGGTCACAGTTTCTCACAAGTCTTGACCTTGAGGCCTCTACACACCATTCAGACCAAGCACAGAGAAAGGGGTTTAGTGGGTTATGCAGACATATAACAAATGATTTCCTTCTAATTTACTACCTTCCTCATAACTCCTGACTCCTGTCTGTCCCCAAAGCACCCATTAGGGGCCAATCTCAGTCCACTTGGTCCACAGCTGCTCTGGGAAGTGGAAAATAATTTCAGGCCACAATTTCACATTATGAATTGACTCTCAGTTCTCATCCAAAGTATTCATCAAAGCACAATTTAGCCAGGAGCATAGAAAAATGCAGATGCTGACTTAAAATTGCCCCTGAAAAATGTCTGTTGGTATCTACTGTGTGGCAGACACTGAGTCAGAACTGTGGGAATATTCCAAGATGACCCAGCTTGGCTCCTGCCTCAAAGAGCTCCCGATCTCATGGTGAAATGACTTATCTCCAGTTGTCTGGCAACAAGAACTCTAAAGAGGAATGAGCAACCAATGAAGAAATATCAACTGTCCCAGGATCAGGGAAAGGAAGTGCATTTGATTTTGTTTTTGAAAGGAAGAGAGGGATGTGGCCAGTAGAGGGAGGACAGCATACGGGAAGGTATTGTATTAGGGAAGATAGTTAATTGCTTTGACATAGATCTAAAGTCACAGTGGTCAAATAAAATAGGTTTCTTTCTTTTATAACAGTCCAGGCTTATGTGTTCTATGGCTCCCACAGTGACCCCACAGCATCAAGAACCCAGACTCCTTCCTTGCTGATGCTCCACCACACCTGAGCCCCAGTCCTCATCTGTTTGCGTGGTCCGAAGCCATCACATCTGTGTTCCAGCCAGTGCAAGTAGGGAAAGGGGATAGCAGGCATGCTCTTCCCTCCTAAGAGCACATTTCAGAAGTTGCACGCTTTACTCCTGCTCTTGTCCCATTGGCCAGAACACAGTTACAAGGGAGACTAGGAAATACAGTTTTTAAATGAGGGCCTCTGTTGCTGTAGAAAAAAGTGGGAGACAACTAGAGGTTTCTGCTCCAAGCACAGGGGGGTTTTAGAAGGAGCCAGTAGCTAAGTAGGTTTAAAAATTGTTGGAGGAAGGAAATACAGTAGGAAAGGTAGGTTGGGGCCACAGTTGTCCCAGACTGTGGGGCTACTTTATTCTGTAAATCAGTGGTTCTAAACTTGAGTATATATCAGTATCACCTGGAGGACTTGTTAAAACCCACATTACTAGGCCCCACCCCCACAGTATCTGATTTCATAGGTCTTAGGAGGGGCCTGAAAATACACATTTCTTTCTTTTTCTTTTCTTTTCTTTTTTCTTTTTTTTTTTTTTTTTGACAGAGTCTTGCTCTGTCGCCAGTCTGGAGTGCAGTGGCACGATCTCGGTTCACTACAACCTCCGCCTCCTAGGTTCAAGCGATTCTCGTACCTCAGCCTCCCGAGTAGCTGGGACCACAGGCACACACCACCACACCCAGCTAATTTTTGTATTTTTAGTAGAGATGGGGTTTCACCATGTTGGCCAGGATGGTCTCGATCTCCTGACCTCTTGATCCGCCCACCTTAGCCTCCCAAAGTGCTGGGATTCCAGGCGTGAGCCACCGCACCTAGGCGAAAATACACATTTCTAACCAGTTCCTGGGTGCTGCTGGTCCAGGAACTTTGAGAAATGTGGAGCCACAGAAGGTTCTGAAGAAAGAAATGGCATCTGTATTTCAGGAAGTTGTCTGTTACAGTAGAGAACAAGCCGTACTGAAGCTTCCCAGAGCACCAGAGCTTCACACCTTCTTGATCCTTCATGTTCCTGAGAAATTGCACTCAAGAAAAACAGGGATGATAAAGAGCCTGCAAAGCAAGTTCATAGAATTTCCAACTGCCCAGGGCGCAAAGATTACTTCCCACTTCCTGGCAGGGCTAATGGCACCAGCCTCAACTATCATTTCTTTGCTCTGTGTGTGTGCAGAAGCCTGGATATTGGGTGGTGTTGGGCAACTCCCTTTCCTCCCTGCAACCGGGTTTCTCCATCAATAATAATAATGAGGACCATTTACCTGCCTTAGGTGCCAAAAACGATCAGATGACACAGATCAAAAAGCTGGACAATGTCCCAAGACTGTGGAGACTCCAGCACTTGCCTACACTGCGGACTGGAAAGTGAATTGGCATGGCCCCTGGAAGGCAACTCGACAATCAAACCAGAATTAAGATGCTCAAATCCTTTGACCTAATAGTTCTATTTCCAGGAATTGAGCCTACAGATATACTCACGTTCATGTGCAAAAGACAAAGTTGTTCAATGCCCGTCATTTTTACTGGCAAGAGATGGGAAACAACCTAAATGGCATCCACAGAGGGCTGGTTAACCAAACCATGGTGCATCCAAAAATGGAATAATAGACCAGGCCTTAAAAATATTAAGTTAGAGCTACATGATCCCATTTAGAATATATACATCTCAGAGCACATCTCTGGAAGGATGTAGAGAGAGAGTTTGCCTTTGAGGATAGGAATTGGAATGGAGGTCCAGGGTGAGAAGGAAACTTCCTTCTCACTCTAACCTTCTATTTACTTGTTTGATTTTTTTCTACTCTAAGTATGCATTACTTGCTTAAATACATAAACACACAGGTAGTGCCAGGTGCCTCCCATGCTTTATCTCACTAAATCTTCAGAATAACCTAGAAGGGAAGCACTCTTATTATTCCCAAGGCACAGGGAGTTTAAATCATTTTGGGGAGGGGCTGCAGGAGAGAGAGGAGGGAAGGAGACTTGATTGTAGCGCTGCCCATTTCTACAGTGTAAATACTCCCACTGTGGCTGATTTCAAGCTCCCAGCATGATGTCACTGAACAGAGTTGGAAAGAGATGCACACAGTCAGCTCTCAGAAGCACAGAACAGCCAACTCCAGCACACACACCACTGTAGGGAACTTTGCACCCGTAAGGAAGGCACCATTGTCTCTTCCCACTTCATTCCTGAAAAAGTTGGTTTCCAAGAACAAAAGAAACGCAAGCAAATATATCACTTCAGGACCTAAGAGCAGCTTTCCCGGAACTTTATAAGTACTGGGGAGTTTAGCTATAGTGTAAACAACCCGCATTGTTTTGCAATGGATTTGAAACAGAAACCCAGAAATTAAAATTAAGCATCTGGGTTTTATATTTGCAAATTGCTTTGTCATTTTCTTTATGAAATACTGCACACAGCTATACAGCCATAAGGCAATAAAAGAATAATAAATTAATCAGCATTAGCATTCTGTCAGCACAGCTTCACACACTCATGGAGGGCCAGCGATCTAAATTAGGAAGGTGGTTTAGAAACTTTCTCAGTGCTTTAATGAGAGAGATGAGTCAAGAGAATCAGACAGGCTTAGATTTGCATCCCAGTTCTACCACTTGCTAGGTACCTCGGACAAAGCACCTCACCTTCTGAGTCTTAACTTATTCATGTGTTAAATGGGGATAGTGCCCACCATACAGACCTCTACAGGTTGGTTGGAATGTTTAAGAAACAAAGTCTGGCCAGGAGTGGTGGCTCACGCCTGTAATCCCAGAATTTTGGGAGGCTGAGGTAGGTAAATTGCTTGAGCCCAGGAGTTCAAGACCAGCCTGGGCAACATGGCAAAACCCAGTCTCTACAAAAGTTAGCTGGGCATGGTGGTAAGCACCTATAGTCCTAGCTACTTGGGAGGCTGAGGCAAGAGGATCACCTGAGCCTGGGGAGGTCAAGGCTGCAGTGAGCTGTGATCACACCACTGCACCCCAGCCTGGGCGACAGAGTGAGACCCTGTCTCAAAAAAAAAAAAAAAAAAAAGAAATGAAATGAAGTGAAGTTAACATACAGTATACACCTGGACATAATGCAAGGTGTTTTTTCCCCAAAAAAAATCTCTCAGAAGAGACAGTTGCCTTATATTTAAGTTCTTATAAAAGCTCACAGAATCTTTCATATTCCCTAGACTCTCTCAATTACTTTCTTTTAAACAACAAAGTATTGTTGGAGGTAGGCCAATCTATAGAAGTCATCTGAAGGAAATAGTTTTTAAAAAAAAAAAAAAAAAAGCAAGCAATTTTTGACATGGATGTAAGTCATTACACTGGGGACTGACCTCACACACTTTATAAAGATGTAAGCCTTAAGAAAGAGCACTTTTAAAAGCAATACATAAAATGTTTGGATGTTGTGATCACAAATATAAACCGATGGGAGAAATGGAAAAACAATCTGTCCTAAGATTTAGTGCACTGAGACTTCTAAACTATTTCAGAGAAAGCGTCATATAAAGGCTCAAAAAGTACTGGATCACAATTTAGATAGGAGTGAAAATTATATGACCTAGAAAGTGGGTTGTGTGACACAGAAATCATCCCCAGTGACTGAGATCAAAGGTGCTCAGAAAGAGATGAAAAGAAATCGTTTTGTGAAATGGAAGAATGGGAGAAAATCCAATATTTCCAAATAATCTTGAAAGTGTGTATGTACCTAAAATAATAAATTAAATATTACATAGATGTTTGATTATTTATACCATCTTAATAATTTATATATTCAAGTTGAGCCCCCGAATATTTTCTCTTCTGCAATCTTCTTAATGTGACAAGTGAGAGGGACACCTTATATTTTGGGCCACCCAATGTTGAGACATGTTTAATAGGTGAAAGCACTTTAAATCCCACAAAGCTTTGTATGATTTGTGACAAGTACTGTTATGGTGGTTAATACTATTTTTATTATGACTGTTCTACCACAGGGTGGGCTCTCTGGCTATGCTCTTCTAAGCACTTCTCCAGGTGGGACCCCCCTGAACTATTTCCTAGCTGTGTTATTTATTTATTTATTTATTTATTTTTTGAGATGGAGTCTTGCTCTGTTGCCCAGGCTGGCTGGAGTGCAGTGGTACGATCTCAGCTGACCACAACTTCCACCTCCCGGGTTCAAGCCATTCTCCTGCCTCAGCCTCCCAAGTAGCTGGGATTACAGGCACCCGCCACCACGGCTGTTTAATTTTTGTATTTTTAGTAGAGATGGGGGTTTCATCATGTTGGCCAGGCTGGTCTCGAACTCCTGACCTCAGGCGATCCACCTGCCTCAGTCTCCCAAAGTGCTGGGATTACAGACATGAGCCACTGCATCCGGCTAATTTCCTAGCTGTGTGATCTTAAGCAAGCTGCATAACTTCTCTGTGTCTCTGTTTCCTCATCTGTCAAATAGAGATAATAACAGGATTGAGAATTCAATAAATTATTATATTGAGAAGTGTTTATAACAGTGTCTAGTAAATGCTTCTTAAATGTTAGTTATTATTTTCAGTAAGTGAGAACTGTAACTATTTGTAAACACATCAGTTTTCTTCACCATATGGTGAGATTTTACCACCAGGGACCGTCTTATTCATCCCGGGATCTCCAACTCAAACATGGGGGCTAACATACAGTAAATGTTTGTTGAACCAATAATAATTTCTATAGAGAAAGAATGGTAGTATATAAAGTTCAGGGCCCAGCAGAGACCCTGATTCCCACTAGTTGAAAGAGGCACACCGTGAATGTTGATAACGGGCTCAGCCTCATTTCTCACTGACCAACCAAACTCTAAAACAGCATCACAGTGCGACAGAGCTGGAAAAGACTCAAGACTGGATGTTTCTTCGTGTCTTCTCTAGACCATGAGTTCCTCTACAATAGGAACTGAGTTCCATTCATCTCAGTCCCCAATCTGGCAAACAGTAGGGGCTTAGTAAGTACTCATTGACCAAATGAGTGATGAGGTACATTCTACACTATTGTACATTACTTGTTTTTTAAACTGAATTTTACTTTTTTAAATACCTACAAAAAAGAACTCAAATTAATACCCAAATATACGCATAAAAACTTCAAATCATACAAAGTTATCCTGAAAGTGAAAGAATCACTTAGGGAGAATTCTTGGCATCTAGAGTATTATTTGTACAAAAGTTTCCATTACGTATACAAAAATTAACATGTAAGTACAAACACTGTATCATGTACTAGTTCAAGATCAAGAGCTTTGGAATCAGATACACCAGGGCTAGAATCCAAGCTCCATCACTTTTTAGTGGCATGGCCTTGAGAAAGTAATATAACCTCTTTGTGCCTCAGTTTCTATGGAAAATAGAGATAAAAATAAAACCTACCCTAAGGCTTATTGGATTAATTAATTAGTTATTACACATGAACACTTAGAACCATCGGAATACACAGAAGTAACTCAGTGAAGGTTAGCAATTATCTATACATGTTTAAATCAAATGAGGTCATATTACAGATGCCTGTTTGCATTTGCATTTTTATGTAACAAAATATTGTGTATATGTATTGTATGGTAGTACACACAGAGCTAATTCCTTCTTGTGATAGGCATATACTGTATTTAAATAAATGACTGTGTAACCAAGCCTCTACTTCTGATATTGTTTCTAATATTTTATTATAATATATATATATCACCACAATAAAATCCTTGTTGCACATATATTTTTCCACACTTGGTTGAGTATTTCTATAGGATAAATTCCTAGAAATGGAATTGCTGATCAAAGTGTATGAATTTTTAATTATATTAATAAACAATGAGTTATCAATTTGCCGTTCTAAAAGGCTGTATCACTTTACATTTTGATTAATGAGTGTACTTTGTTGCCTTATGGTTGTGTACATTTTAACCAGACGCCCCAATAATTTATTCTGAATGTCCCAGTAGTTACAGAATTAAGGCCTTTGCCCTGCTCATTTGGCATTATAGCCCTTTATCTTTCCAAAAATCATAAACAACTCCTAAGAACTTAGCAACCAATTTCCTGCAGCAAATATTCAGATACATAGCCTGACAAAAATTTGTATGCCATTCCCAAATGGGAGAGGAAGAAATGTCAGACATTTCTTAGCCTTTTCAGTGGCCAGTGGGAAGAACACTTGAAATTAGACCCATCCATTAAATTTTGGAGATAGGGTGGCTGTTATCTGCACCCATCTTTGTTTTCTGTAACGGAGACCCTCATTTAATAGACAAGAAGCCTCTCTGTTGAGTCTTACTGGGTGCCGTGTCTCTAATTCAGTGTTCCCCAAGTGTCATAAGGGTACTACTGTTAGCTCTCCAGATGTGTTTGGGTAATGCAAGCAGGACAGGTGAACCCCTGGCCAGAAGCTGAACAGCGCCACCAAGCTGACAGGCTGCTTCAGTGGCGGCTAACGCTCATGCCCACTTTTATTTTTAATTTCAATTTTAATCCAAATGATAAATAGACATAACGTTTAAGAGTTAGATACCATTACAAGTTAAATACCACCACAAAGCTTATAACAAAAATCCTGTTTCACCTCTGATCCCATTCCAGAAGCAATAACTTTAATTCTGTATTTTTCCACATTTGATTATGGGATCGCTCCTTGATTTAAAATTTTTTTATTAACTCACGGCTATGAAAGATAAGGATTTAGTTATCTCTCCTTTTCTTGCCCCTCCACCATACGCACAGACACACTGTCCCTCTCCAAATCTCCCAATATAATTATATCATAATTTTTAGTTACGTCAAAGCGCTGTTTTACATGACAATGACAATGTAATATTATTTCCAGCTGAGCGTTGTAGTTTATGATGATTACAATGTTTTTCTTATCAATTGTTTTTGTTTTCTTGACTTTAATAATCACTTCATGTTTTATTTGCTTAGTTTCCTAGGTAATTCATTCAGCTCCTATTCATCCTCGACTTCTTACCAGAATTCAAATCCTCTTCAGTTCCTTCTGCTTTGTGCTCAGTCTAGGAACATTACAGTGTGATGTAGTGGTTATCAAAGCATGGTTCTGGGATAACAGTGTCAACATCAGCATCACCTGCGACCTTGCCAGAAATGCAATTATCAAGCTCTACCCGAGACTTACTGAATTAGTCACACTGTGGGTGGCTCCAGCTATCTGGGTTTTAATCAGCTCTCCAGCTGATGCCAGTGGATTGGGCACTCAAGCTTGAGAGCCATAGGTCTAGTGGTTGAAAACATGGATACCCAAACCTAAGGCTGCTGGGGTTCAAATACCAGGTATGGTGATGTAACAACTTCCAACCCTCAGTCTTCCTATTTGTCTTTTTTTTTTTTTTTTTTTCCTTTTGAGACAGGGTTTCACTCTGTTGCCCAGGCTGGCGTGCAGGGCATGATCTTGACTCATTGCAACATCTGTCTCCCAGGTTCCAGCCTCCCACCTCAGCCTCCCAAGTAGCTGGGAGTACAGGCATGCGCCACCACGTCTGACTAATTTGTGTGTTTTTAGTAGAGACAGGGTCTCACCATGTTGGCCAGGCTTGTTTCGAACTCCTGGCCTCAAATGATCCACCCACCTCTGCCTCCCAAAGTGCTGCAATTACAGGCGTGAGCCACCACATGTGGTCAGTCTTCCCATCTATAAAATGGGGACTAAAACAGCCTCTCCCACGTAGAGTTATTTTGAGTTGTATTGTGTTAGGCATCATGACAAGCTCCAGTGTTTCCTGGAGACAGCCTTTCTGGAGCCCTCTGAAATCCAGAGCCTTCATGGGAGGGGAGTTCTCCAAGGCGACTGCACACTCTCCTCCAGGCCTCCCTAGTACTCCCTTCATTGAGGTGGCCACCTCAAGCTTCTGTCTTCAGCACCTCCTGCTCCTGAGATCCTCCTCCTACACCCCTGTGCCAGCCTCTCTGCCTTACCCTCTCCCACCCTTGGCTCCCCCTTCTACAACCACCACATCACCTGATTCCTAGCCCCTACCCCCATGCCAACCCCAACCTTAATCCTCAGCCCCAGTCCTTCCTCCTCGCTCTGCATAAACCCTCTCCCAGCCCCCTGGAGCAGCCTCAGCCCCCTGTCTCCTACCTTCCATTCTTCCACACTCCTTCACTTCATCCACCCTTCCCTCCCAGGACGAAGCTCCCTGCTTTCCCATGGCACCACCCCCAGGGCTGGCTGCCCCTCGGGTGTCCTCAGCCCCCTGAAGTACGGAGATGGATCACCAGCCTCAGCCTTATTGTTCCGCCTTCTCACTTGGGACAGTTCTTACCTATCTGAGCTTCAGCACTCTCGTGTGAAAGGAGGACCAGTGGTGTCCAGCCACATCACCGACCATAGTGCTTGGCATATGGCAAGTGCTCAGTAAGTCCACCATTCTTTTCATAGTCACTGAGTCCCTGCCTCGTTATGGGGCCCCACACATCCCTCTTCCCGTGTTTCCCACCACTCTTCCCCCATTCACTCAGCTCAGGTCACATTGGCCTCCTTGCCTGCTCCCTCCCACCTAGGGCCTTCGCTATTCCCTCTGATCTGAAATGCTCTTCCAGTAGAGATGCAGTTGACCTATTCTTTAATTTAAATCAGGTCTCTGCTCAATGGTCACTTCTTTAGAAAGCTTTCCCCAAACCATCCATTCCCAAATAGCATCTACCCCATCCCTTGCTATCTTTTATTTTATTAGTATTTTTTTTTTTTGTAGGGGGGGACGGAGTTTCACTCTTGTTGCCCAGGCTGGAGTGCAATGGTGTGATCTCGGCTTACCGCCACTTCTACCTTTTGGGTTCAAGCGATTCTCATGCCTCAGCCTCCTGAGTAGCTGAAATCACAGATGTGTGCCACCACGCCCAGCTAATTTTGTATTTTTAGTAGAGACGGGGTTTCTCCACATTGGTCAGGCTGGTCTCAAACTCCTGACCTCAGGTGATCCGCCTGCCTCGGCCTCCCAAAGTGCTGGGATTGCAGATGTGAGCCACCGCGCCCAACCCCCATCCCTTGCTATCTTTTGCTTACTTTCTGGTCCCCCATGGGACTACTGTGATGCAGGACTGCATAACTGCACTGTTGTATTGTCTCTGTCAGCCCCTCAAAGGCAGACACTGAGTTTTCTCCTGCTCATCCCCAAACATCAGCTCCAAAACTGCACATAGAGGAGTAAGGGTTCAAAAAATGTTAGTTAAATGAATGACTTTTCTTACAGTAAAAGTGTAGCCGTTGCTTTATTCAGCCAGTGTCAGTGATTCCTTGAGTGTAGAGAACACAACCAATGATGTGACATTTCATGCAGCTCTCTGTGCTCAGCAGAAGAAGGGCTTCCTTCTGCATCCCTGTCCTGCTGGAAGGGCTGAAAACCTCACTGCTTGGTTAGGCGTGGTGGCTCACACCTGAAATCTCAGCCCTTTGGGAGGCCAAGGTGGATGGATCACTTGAGGTCAGGAGTTGAGGCCAGCCTGGTCAACATGATGAAAACCCATCTCTACTAAAAACACACACACACACAATTAGCCAGGTGTGGTGGCAGGCATCAGTAATGCCAGCTGCTCAGGAGGCTGAGGCAGGAGAATCGTTTGAATCCAGGAGGTGGAGGTTGCAGTGAGCCGAGATCACACCACTCCACTCCAGCCTGGGCGACAGAGTGAGACTCCATTTTAAAAACAAACAAAAAACCTCACTGCTGCTCTTCTCTTCTTCATGTCACTAAATATTGAGCTCAGGTGTTTGGCATTGTCTGAGGCTCCAGGGATATTGAGGCAGGCATGTTTGTCAACAAGAAAGATGTAGAAGAGGGCTCGCTGTAATGTTTACACTGCTTAGCTTGGGCAGGGGCTGAGTCCAATAAAGAGGTGTGGAGTGTCTGGGGCCTTAGTTTGAAACCCAGCTGTGCCAGCTTCACATTCAGTTTCTTCATCTGTAAAATGGGGCTAATGAAAGTCACTACCTTATGGAATTGTCATAATTCTTTGTTAATCCCTGTGCCTGGCAGATAGAAAAATTTAGTAAATGTTGGCTATTAGTCCTAACAGTAAAGTATAGTTTACTTCCATAATTTAAGCAAGACAAAAACAAAAACTAAAAATTTGGTCAAGCCATCAATGATTTATCAAGTAGTCTGGCCCCCTTAACAGCATATAAAAGGATTCCCACTCCTTCTGGTCCTCCCAGAACTTCATATTCAATCTCTCTCAAAATTCAGGTAGAGGATGCAGCTGGAGGCCATTATCCTAAGCAAATTAACTCAGGAACAGAAAACCAAAAACCAAATACTTCATTTTCTCACTTATATGTAGGAGTAAACAATGGGTGCTCATGGACATAAAGACAGGAATAGACACTGTGTACTACTAGGGTGGGGAGGGAGGGGGCAAGGGTGGAAAAGCTACTGGTTACTATGCTCATTACCTGGATGATGGGCTCAGTTGTATCCCAAACCTCAGCATCACACAATATATGCATGTAACAAACCTGCACAGGTACCCCAAAATCTAAAAAAAAAAAGCTGGAATTATAAAAAGTAAATAGGGTGGGTGCAGTGGCTCATGCCTGTAATCCCAGCACTCTGGGAGGCCAAGGTGGGAGGATGGCTGAGCCAGGAGTTCGAGACCAGCCTGGGCAACATGGTAAAACTGTAGTGGCATGCATCCACAGTCCCAGCTACTCAGGAGGCTGAGGTGGGAGGATCACTTGAGCCCAGGAGGTTGAGGTTGCAGTGTGCCATGATCATGCCACTGCACTCCAGCTTGGGCAACAGAGCAAGACTCTGTCTCAAATAGATGGATGAATAGATAAAATGCCTAAAAACAAAATAAAAACATGTATATGTGTATTAGAAAACAAAACAAAACAAAATCAGGTAGGAAAACTAGCCAGGAGGAAAGACACTGCTGGCTGTGCTCAACTTACGAAGCCAGGGACACAGGAACAGGGCCAGGGCCGCACAGTGCAGCCTTCTGTCCTTAGAAACTGCTAAGTAAAGACATAAGTGTTCACGGCTACAGGGTTTTGATGTCTTTTTTCACGTTTTAATTCAACTTTATTATGGTATAACTTATACATAATAAAATTCCATCACCCAAAAAATTCCCCTGTGGCCCACAGCAGTCAATTTCCACCTGAAAAACAACCACTGATGTAATTTCTGCCACGCTAGACTATTGTTGCTTGACTTTCTATTAATGGAATTACAGTATGTGCTTTTTTTCCCTCCAATATTTTTATAGCTTTATTGAGTTAAAGTTGTAAAACCGATTTACATAAATACACCTAATTTAACGGGTACAATTTGAAGTGTTTTAATATATTCCTACCTTGAAACCATTACTACAGTCTAGATAACCCATCACCCCAAAAAGTTTTATGTCCTTTTGTTTTCTATCCACCCTTCCTACCCTAACTACTGATCTGCTTTCTGTCACTACAAGTTAGTTTGCATTGTTAAGAATTGTATATAGAATCATCTAGCAGGTACTCTCTTGTGCCTGGCCTCTTTCACTCAGCATAATTATTTTGATTCATACATGCTGTTGAATCAATACTTTATTCCTCCCCCCAACAACACACCCTCAACATTTCATTGTATGGGAATAACACAATTTGTTTATCCATTCATTTATTGCTGAACATTGCAGCATTTTCCACTTTGGAATTCTTATGGGAAAAACCACTGTGAATGCCTATACAAGTCACTTTATTAACAAAAGTTTTCATTTACCTTAGACCCATGGAATTGCTGGGCCACAGGGTAGAAATATATTTAACTTTATAAGAAACTGCCAAACTTTTTTTTTTTCCCAAGAGGTTGTACCATTTTAAAATCTTACCACATGGCTGGTTTCACAAGCTTGTATCCATCTCATGGCTTTTGTACTTGTTCTTTCTTCTTGGAATGACTTTTCATTAGGTTTCAGAGCTGGATTCTTGACATTCAGGTTTCAATTCAAATGCCAAATGCCAAAGAGGCTATTATGGACTGAATTGTGTCCCTCCTCACTCCAAATTCATGTTGAAATTATAATTCCCGCACCTTAGAATGTGACTATATTTGAAGATAAGGTCTTTAAAGAGGTAATTAAGATAAAATAAGGCTGTCAGAATGAAGGGCAAAAACCATACAATCATTTCAATTGATGATGAAAAAGCATTTGATAAAAGTCAACATCGTTTCATGATAAAAACCCTAAAAAAAAAAGGGAATAGAAGGAAAATACCCCGACATAATAAAAGCCATATATGACAAACCCACAGCTAGTACCATACTGAATGGGGAAAAACTGAAAGCCTTTCCTTTAAGATCTGGAATACAACAATGATGTCCACTTTCACCACTGTTATTCAACACAGTACTAGAAGTACTAGCTAGAGCAATCAGGCAAGAGAAGGAAATAAAGGGCATCCAAATAGGAAAGGAAAAAGTCAAATCATCCTTGTTTGCATATTATATCTTATATTTGGAAAAACCTAAAGACCACCAAAAAACTGTTAGAACTGATAAACAAATTCAGTACAGTTGCAGGATACAAAATCAACAACAAAAATCAGTAGCATTTCTATATGCCAACAGTGAACAATCTGAAAAAGAAATTTAAAAAGTAATCCCATTTACGATAGCCATAAATAAATTAAATACCTAGGAATTAAAGAAATGAAAGATCTCTATAATGAAAACTATAAAACACTGATGAAAGAAATTGAAGAGGACACACAAAAAATGGAAAGATATTTCATGTTCATGGATAGGAAGAATCAATATTGGTTAAAATGTCCATACTACCCAAAGCAATCTAAAGATTCAATGCAATCCCTATCAAAATACCAATGACATTCTTCACAGAAATAGAAAAAAACTATCCTAAAATTTAAATGGAGCCATCAAAGACCCAGAATAGCCAAAACTACCCTAAGCAAAAAGAACAAAACTGGAGGAATCACATTACCTGACTTTAAATCGTCAAATTATACTACAGAACTACAGTAACCAAAACAGTATGGCACCAGAATAAAAGCAGGAACATAAACCATTGGAACAGAATAGAGAACCCAGAAACAAATCCACATACCTACAGTGAACTCTTTTTTCAACAAAGGTACCAAGAACATACACTGAGGAAAAGGCAACCTCTTCAATAAATGGTGCTGTGAAAACTGGATCTCCATATGCAGAAGAATGACACTGGAACCCTATCTCTTGCCATATATAAAAATCAGCTCAAAATGGATTAAAGAATTAAATCTAAGACCTCAAACTGTGAAACTACTATAAGAAAACATTGGGGAAACTCCAAGACATCAGTCTGGGCAAGGAGTTCTTGAGTAATACTCTATAAGCATATGCAACCAAAGCAAAAATGGATAGATGGGAGCACATCAGGTTGAAAAAGCTTCTGCTCAGCAAAGAAAACAATCAACAAAGAGACAACCCACAGAATGGAAGAAAATATTAGCAAACTATCTATCTGACAAGGAATTAATAACCAGAATACATCAAAAGCTCAAACAACTCTACAGGAAAAAAATCTAATTATCAAGTTAAAAATGGGTAAAACGTTTGAACGGACATTTCTCAAAAGAAGACATACAAACGGCAAACAGAAATATGAAAAGGTGCTCAACATTGTTAATTATCAGAGAAATGCAAATCAAAACTATAATGAGGTATCAGCTCATCCCAGTTAAAATGGCTTATATCCAAAAGATATGCAATAACAAATGCTGGCAAGGATGTGAAGAACATATACTGTTGGTGGGAATGTAAATTAGTACAACCACTACGGAGAACGGTTTGGAGGTTCCCCAAAAAACTAAAAATAGAGCTACCATATGATCCAGCCATCCCACTGTTGGGTATATACCCAAAAGAAAGGAAATTAGTATTTCGATTTTCCTGTGTTTGTTGCAGTTCTCTTCACAGTAGCCAAGATCTGGAAGCAACCTAAGTGTCCATCAACAGATGAATGGATAAAGAAAACGCGGAACTTACAGAAAATGGAGTACTATTCTGCCATTAAAAAGAATGAGATTCAGTCATTTGCAACAACATGGATGGAACTGGAGATCACTATGTTAAGTGAAATAAGCCAAGCACAGAAAGAAAAACACCTCACGTTCTTGTTTGTGGGATCTAAAAATCACAACAATTGAACTCATGGAGACAGAGAGTAGAATGACGGTTACCAGAGGCGAGGAAGGGTGGAGGGGGAATGAGGATGGGGAAGGGTAGGGATGGTTAATGGTCATGGTTAAAAAGACCTTCTGATCACCATTTTGCAACCGTAATAATTGTTTCAAGCAAGAATCACCATGAATTCTAAAACCAGTGGGTAAGAGTCTGAAGAACAGGATATTTAAATAGTCTCAAAATATCTTTCCACAGAATACTTAATACTTACAAAAGGAAAAATCGTAACTTTATGGTGGAGTGTACCTCCCCCTACACCACCTCAACCAAAGGATGGCAGTTAACACCGGGAATACGGGGACAAACACAATGTCATGTGCCTCCTGATGAAAGGCCCTGAGGAGGCAACTTTTTTCAGTAGCATTCCTGCCAAAAAATGCATACCCTCTCAGAATAGCACAGGATGGGTGGGTGGCGGTGGGGAGGAAAGAAAAATGGATACTCTGAATCTAATCATAAGAAAACATCAGATGAATAAAAATTTAGGGACATTCTACAATATACCTCGCCAGTACTCTTCAAAAATGTCAAGGTCATGAAAGACAAAGCAAGGCTGGATAACTAACTGCCCTTCCAGATTGAAGGAAACTAAAGAGGCATGACAATTCAGTGCAACGTGTGATACTGAATTGGATCCTGGGGAATAGCTATAAAGGACATTACTGGGGCAATTAGCAAAATTTAAATATGGATGGAGTGTATTAAACAATTGTATAATTGTTAAAATTCCTGATTTCTGACCACTGTACTGAGATTATGCAAGATAATGTCTTTTTTTAAGGAAACACACACAAATATTTGGGATAAAGGAGCTTGATGTTGGAAACTCTAAAACGATGTAGTAAAAAGTATATACGTTTTATATATATGTGTGTGTGTGTGTGAGAGAATATCTATATACCGTATACTGATTTCCTTTCTTTTGGGGTATATACCATATAGATATCCACACACAACATGTATTTGTGTATATATACACACATACGAGAGGATATGGAAATGCAGCAAAATATAACAATTTGTTATTCTAGTGGAAAAGCATATGATCTTTACGATTCTTGAAATTTACGTGTAAATTTGAAATTTAATCACAAAAACAGTTAGAAGCTTTCAGCGACCAAATACATTATCAGAAATGGCCTGTCCCCAGTGAGCACTCTTTAGCTCATTCTTTTTCTACATCGCACTTATCACTGGCAAAAATTATCCTGTGCATTTATTTAATAATATTTAACATTGTGTGCAAGGCTGTCAGTGCTTTACCTGTATAACCTCTGTGAATCTTCTTACAGGTCAGGAACAAACACACAAGAAGGCTGATTAACTTGTCCAAGGCCACCCATGTGGTTTGTCTCCTGCAGTGGCACAGAACCTCAACCAAGGCAGAAACTGCATTGTCTATTAGACTTAGAATGTCTATTAGACTTAGACTTGCTCAGCGACTTAGAATGGTGCCTAGCACATTATGGGTGTTCAATAATTATCCGTAGATTCAGTTAATAAACACTGGGCACCCACTAGGCCTACATCGGAATACAAAGTACAGAACAAAATATTCAAAAATCTGTGCCTAAATGGAGCTTTGAGTACTAAAACTCAGTCCCACACCAATTAGCGTCCATCTAGGTATTTCATTTGGGTCTATCATTCCTGAGAATTAAGGCCCATTCTTAATGGATCCTCAGAGAAACGGATGCTCAGGGTGGGTCAATGATTTGCACAAGATAACTGTCTTGGTAGAAGGGAAGGTCGGGATTCCAACTCAGTCCCTGAGGTTCCCAGGCCCGACATATGAATCAAACGACCAAGACATCACCCAATCAGTATTTATTAGACGCCTACTGCGGACAATTGGTCTTCACGCAGGTCAGGCGAGAAGGGGTGGTGATGCGCGGGCCGCTGCGGAGACCCGGAGCCCGCCGCGGATCACGGGAATTTGGCGCCTATTTTTTGTTGGCTGGGTGTTCTCGCCGGTGATTGGGTCTCGGCAAGGCGTGCCGGTGCGCTCGGCTGCGGCTGCTCCGTCGACCTTGGCAGGACCGGGCGGTGCAGGACTCACTCGGCTGGCCTCCCGGGGGATGGGCCACCAGGAGTCTCCGCTGGCCCGGGCGCCGGCGGGAGGTGCAGCTTATATAAAGAGGTTATGTAAAGGGCTCAGCTGGCGCGAACACGTGGAAAGCCACGGGAGTCTAGGAGCCTGGGCCTCCCCAGCGTGCGCCGCAGCAGCAGAAGGATCCGCTGCACGCCGGGCTCCGGCCACCTCCCGCGCTGCTCGGTCCCGGAGGCAGCCCAGGCCCGGAGCGGACCATCCCCAGGCAGGGGCTCCAGGGGGGAAACGGGCCGCCCGGAAGTGGAAGTGCGCGGGCCAGGTAAGGGCGCCGTTCGAGGACTTAAGGCCAGCGCCGAGGCTGGAGTTACTGCCACTGCCTCCGCGCTTGGGAAGGGAAATCGGGTCCTCGGCCGGTCGCGCTCCGAGAAGCCGAACTTTTGAGCCAATCCCTTCTACCCGCCGCCCTCGGGGACTTGGGTCGGTCCGCTGGGCTCCGCTAGGGCTTAATTCAATGGACTGTTTACACGCGGGCGAACACAAGGCGGGGCGCGGGGAGGGGCGTCACGGAGGGGGCCAGGCAAAGAAAAAGATTTCCGCCGGCCAAATCGCGTCCTAAGTCGGTTTTCAGAAGGCGTGAAGCTTGCTGGCTCTTCTTTTTCCTATCGCTACATGACAAGCTAACAGAGAGAGCGGAGAGTTTTTGCTTTTCTTTCCGGTTCCCCCTCTGATCCGCTGCCCAGTGGTTCCGTCTTTCCCGCTTTCCCCTCCCCTCCCCCGTTCAATCAGCGGTGGTGGCTTCCGTCTTAAAGGGGCCGCGGCGGCCGGGGGAGGAGGAGGTGGGACGCCCCGCGGCCTACGCTCCTGGCCTCCCCGCCTCGGCCTGGTCGTTTAACCGATTCTTTCGCCCGCAGGTCACAATCCAAGGTCCCGCTCCTCCGCGTCCCAGGGCCGGACGGAGGGATGAGGCAGGGGGGGCCCGGGCAGCGCCGTTGCTGCTCCCCCCGCCGCCCGCAGCCATGGAAACGGGGAAGGACGGCGCCCGCAGAGGTACACAAAGCCCGGAGCGGAAAAGGCGAAGCCCAGTGCCGCGGGCGCCCAGCACGAAGCTGAGGCCGGCGGCGGCGGCCCAGGCCATGGATCCGGTGGCGGCCGAGGCCCCGGGCGAGGCCTACCTGGCGCGGCGACGGCCGGAGGGCGGTGGCGGGTCCGCGCGGCCGCGCTACAGCCTGTTGGCGGAGATCGGGCGCGGCAGCTACGGCGTGGTTTATGAGGCAGTGGCCGGGCGCAGCGGGGCCCGGGTGGCGGTCAAGAAGATCCGCTGCGACGCCCCCGAGAACGTGGAGCTGGCGCTGGCTGAATTCTGGGCCCTCACCAGCCTCAAGCGGCGCCACCAGAACGTCGTGCAGTTTGAGGAGTGCGTCCTGCAGCGCAACGGGCTAGCCCAGCGCATGAGTCACGGCAACAAGAGCTCGCAGCTTTACCTGCGCCTGGTGGAGACCTCACTGAAAGGTAGGAGCACCGCGGGCCTTTCCACCCACGCAGGGCCTGGACCCCCTGCTCTCCGGACGGCTTGACCCACACTGTTCCCGGCTCTTCTAGGCCTCAGACCTGGTCCCTGTCACTCTGTGCCCAGACACACCCTCCTTTCCTGGTTCCAGGCTTTCGGCCCTCTCTCTTCTCCGATCCCAGGATCAGTCCCGGAGCCTAACGTTGGCTGGTATTTCCATAACAAGAGCTCGTTTAAGTGGTAACCATTAACTTAATAACTGCTCAACATTTGTGAGCTATGGTTATTAAACGTTTGCTATTTAAGATCCGTCGAGGAGTGGAGGAGGGGTTGGGTTCAGTTAGTAGCAAAGCTGCAGAGTCCCCTCACCCCCTAGGACCTCTCTGTTTCCCTCCCAAAACAAACTAAAAAGAAAAAACTTTACTGGACCCACCCACACCCTCTCCCTGTCTTGCTTTCCCAAGTTTCCCGACACCCTCCAGCTCCAACCCCCAAACTCTTGTGGCTTCCTCGTCTGCCTTTTTTTCTGAGGCCCCCAGCCCTTCATCCCAGGCAGCCAAGCAAACTGACGGTTTTCTGGCTTGGTCCTCTGAGGCATGCAGGCTGACAGCCCTCACAGGTGGCCTTGAGAGCTGTCACATAACAAAGCATCCAACATCTTTTTCCTCCGTATTGCGTTCTTAATCTTTTTAACCTCAGAGGCTGGCTGGCAAATGGTTTTACTTAAAAGGAAAATGGGGTTCATTGAGGCAAGAGGTCTTGCAGTCCTGGAAGAACTAATTATCTTAGTTTCCGGGTTTTAACTGCAGTTAGGGAATGTGTTCATCCTAACTACTCAGTACCTACAAGCCTTTTTCATACCACCAGTAGCTAAGTGTCTGCTCGGAGAGGAGGAGAGGGGCAGTAGAAAGTTTGAGGAGACTTTCTGAGGCAGGAGGATCCAGGGGAAGAAAGTTTACTAATCCGAGTCCCAGCTGTGGTCTTAGTGCTGAAGTAATTTTTAGGTAATAACTTCAAAAGTAGGTTCTATCCTCTTTCTATAAATAGAGAAACTGAGACTTAGAAGTGAACAAATAACTTGATCAGGGTTAATCCACTTGAAAGAGAAGTTAGACTGGACTCCTTGTTTCCTTATATTTCTCAGAGTTTAAGTGACGGGAGCCCAGATCTGTCTTGATTCAAGGCCTGGATCCTTTCAAAGGCGTAATGCTGTTCTCCATACCCTGAGGATGAACTTTTAATAATGGGTAGGATTTGGGGTGAGTTTGGAGAAGGTGGTTTCCTAAAACCTGGTTTGGAGCTTTTGCACAGCTTACAGATTGAGAGAGTAGGCAAGAACTTCAAGCTGAGGTTGAAGGTTCGAGACTGGCATCAATGAACTGAGGACACAGGAATAAACATTTGGCAAAGTGAAGTCCCACATCCCAAGGCGGTCTTGTAGTAGGAAGTCTCTTTCCTAAGAGAACGCTTTGTCCCATTACAAGTCAATTGTTTGACAGTGGAGTTGGAAACGTGAATAAGTATCACCTGGAGTCCTTCAAATAGATGTGTAACTTTATAAAGTCCGTCCCTGCCCCATCCATTCTGAGAAGCCCACCCTCTCCCCAGGGTGAGTGTTTTTGTTTTGAAAAGACTTCCAGCAGGGCACGATGGCTCACGACTCTCATCCCAGCACTTTGGGAGGCTGAGGCGGGAGGATGGCTTGAGCCCAGGAGTTTGAGAACAGCTTGGGCACCAAAATGAGACCGTGGTCTCCACAAAAAATAGAGAAAAAATAGCCGGATGTGATGGCACAGTCTTATAGTCCCAGCTGCTCGAGAGGCAGAGGCAGGAGGGTCGCTTGAGCCTGCGAGGTTGAGGCTACAGTGAGCTATGATCCTGCACTATAACCTGGGCGACAGAGCAAGACCCTGTCTCAAAACAAAAAAAAAAAAAAAAAAGGCCGGGCGCGGTGGCTCACAGCCTGTAATCCCAGCACTTTGGGAGGCCGAGACGGGCGGATCAGGAGATGGAGACCATCCTGGCTAACACGGTAAAACCCTGTCTCTACTAAAAATACAAAAAATTAGCCAGGCGTGGTAGTGGGCACCTGTAGTCCCAGCTACTCGGGAGGCTGAGGCAGGAGAACGGCATGAACGCGGGAGGCAGAGCTTGCAGTGAGCCGATATCGCGCCACTGCACTCCAGCCTGGGCGACAGAGCGAGACTCTGTCTCAAAAAAAAAAAGGCTCCCTAGGATATTCTTTTATCTTACCCGTATTCTAGGAGCGCATCACTTATTTTGAAGTCTTTCTATTCTCAGACTTTTCCCAGTCTTCTCCTCTACTGTCAATGAATGGTCTGGACTTCCTACTACAAGATTGCCTTGGGATGTTGGACTTCACTTTGCCAAATGTTTATTCCTGTGTCTTCAGTTCATTGATGCCAGTCTCGAACCTTCAACCTCAGCTTGAAGCTCTTGCCTACTCTGTCAACATATAAATACTATGTAGACTTTCCTCACCCAAAGAATTTGTCAAAATTCCAAAGTGACCCATGGCAGCATAGCATAGTGGTTAGTACCATGGATTTGGGGTTAGACTTCCTGGCTCATCCCAGGACTGACTACACAAAACATGGAGCAAATTGTTTGAACCCTGTGAGGAGCATTCCTTTATTGTAAGATAGTGAGTATGTACCTATGACATTAGGTACATAGGGTCACTGTGCAAACTGTTAATGCCAGCAAGTGCTCCACATAGGGAGGAATTCACTGCCTCATATAAGTTCACACCATGTTCTGTACTCTTCTACCCTCACCCACTTCAAGATTCACATTATTCTTGCTCAAGTTTCCCAAACTTGTTTCACCATAGAACACACCTTATTTTCTGTGTTGTCAGGCACACCAAGTTGACAGAAACACTGGTGTTTTCATCCTCCCTTTGCGAACTAAAACTGAGACCTAGAAGAATGAAATCTTTTGCTTTAGGCCACATACTAGATTGGATCCGTCCCTTTCAGTTGATTATTGTATTGAAAATATTTGAACCTCTGCGGTGTTCAGGGCTCAGAGACAGAGCAGTGAAGAAAATGTGTGTTGTTTCTGCTTATGAAAATGACATTCAAGCTTACTTGCAATGTGTTGATTTTTCAAGTAGTAAATAGGTAATCATTTTTGTTTCTTAAAATAGAGGACAGAGACCAAAATTACCGGAAGTTAAACTTTTCTTATTCTGGATTCCAAAATTTAGGGGTCTTGATCTGTCCTGGGACCCTGGGTTTACACATGCAAATACCACCCAGTAATGTTAGAGCTGGAAGGAGTCCTAGAGATAACCTGGTTCAGCTCTCTCATTAAATAGAAAAGTCCTTTGCAGTCACCCTTGACCCTGCCTCCTAAAACTCAGAATGATTTTGAAACAGGCCAAAAAGTGTGAATTTGTCTTGAAGTCTCAACTAAACCTAATGCCGAGTCCCTGCTGTGGTATTAGAAGGGAAAGAAAAAAAAGCAAAGCAAAACACACCACCCCTTGCCCCAAAGGAACTTACATTTGAAAAGTTTGAGAGCCAGAGGAAGACTTAAATGCTATTCAAGATCACTGGAGGAAATGACCAGTCAACTCATGAGCCTAGGGCTTTGTACAAGAGTTAAGAGGAAAGAGAGTCAGGAGTTAGGGAGAAGGTGGGCTTGAAAGTAGGGTGCCTAGGACTGTGGATAGGTGAAGAGACAAAGTGAGTCCGTTTCACTATTTGGCTAATAAAATAATCCAGTATGAAAAAGAGAAATGTCCTGAAATGCTGTTCTTGGTCTTACCCCATTTTGTTTGAGAGACTTAAATGCATTGTCTCCTTCCGTTCTGTACACAGACCAAACATGTCCTGCCCAGAAGCGTTAAGACAGCAGAAGCTTTGGAGGACTAGAAAGAGGTTGTAAATGTGTGACCTGGCTGCCTGTTTCACAAGGAAGGAAACTGAAGCCCAGAAAAGGGACAAAACTTTATCCGCAATGAGTTAGTGATAGCACTCAAAGCAGCCTCCCAGGCTTTTTAAAAGCACATTTACAATCCTGTAAATTATTTGGTTGAAGGGTTGGTGCCCATGTTTTTAACTTTGAAATACTTCTCACATAAAGAGAGGAGTGAAGGCATCAACAGTTTGCTTTTATCCCCTTGTTTTCCATTGCTAGAATGCCTGTCCTGAATGTGCCTAAAACAAAGTTCAAGATTACTGCCACTTAGACAGCAGGCAAGCCTGAGTCATTGTCAGTCAGAAATTCTGTTGCTTTGTCTGAGGCACACACTGATTCTTCCGACAAATAGCAAGTGAGGACACACACACACACACACACAAATCCAGGACAAACTCTCAAGACTCATACAACAGAATAGTTAGAAGTTTGGTAGAGCCGGGAGCCTAGCTTATACTCAACTTGATAAGACGCTAATTGTTCTTTACCAATTGTTTGATGTTAATGCCTTTAGGTGGCTGGGAACCCAGGCCTTGGAAAGTAACGTTGCCTGCACACCCAGTGGCTTTGAGCTAGGCTACTATAAGAAGCTCTGCAGAGTTCTCTCCATGAGGCACATAGAGGACTCACGCCCACATGAACATAATGCAGGGTGACAAGTGGTAGCATCCTAGAAAACAGTACAGTTCTCTGGCAGTTTAGTTAGGGGCATTGGGGGAAGCAGGGGAAGGAAGTAACTGAGGGAGGAACTGTAATAGTATAGGAGAGACCAGGGTCTTAGCAGTAGATAGGTTTTCAGCCCGCAAACTTCCCCAACTTGTCGAGCGCCTAGGGAACCTTCGGAGCAGAGCAAGGCCATTCCCTCCCCAGCCCTTAGAAAGCAACTCTGAAACCTCTTCTGTGACTTGGGTCTTGGAGTTTAGAGAGCCTCCAGGTCAAGAGGCAGAGAGCTGGCTGGCATTGGGGAAATGTAAGTTAACGCAATACAATAGAATGCTAGACTCAGAGTCAGAAGGTTTTAGTCCCAATTTCACCCTGTAAATAAGAGTTGAAACTTGCAGGTTGTTATGTATCAGGTGAAGTCAATACCGTGATTATCTTCATTTTACAGGTGAGGCAAGTGAGGTAACCAAGGTTAATGAAATTGCCCAATGTAAAACAGCTAAGCAAGTAACCAAGTCAGGATTCAAGCCCAGACATTCAAACTTGAGAATGCTTTCTTAACCGCTGTGGGGTATTGCTGGGACAGGTAGCTTAAGTTCTAGGTTCTTCTGTTTTTCTTGGTTGTAAAATGGACATAATCATATTTTACTCAGAAACTAATGGCTCAGGCCGGGTGCGGTGGCTCACGCCTATGATCCCAACACTGTGGGAGGCCAAGATGGGCGGATCACCTTAGGTCAGGAGGTCGAGACCAGCCTGGCCAAAGTGGTGAAACCCTGTCTCTACTAAAAATATAAAAAATTGGCCGGGCGCGGTGGCTCAAGCCTGTAATCCCAGCACTTTGGGAGGCCGAGGCGGGCGGATCACGAGGTCAGGAGATCGAGACCATCCTGGCTAACATGGTGAAACCCCGTCTCTACTAAAAATACAAAAAACTAGCCGGGCGTGGTGGCGGGCGCCTGTAGTCCCAGCTACTCGGAGGCTGAGGCAGGAGAATGGCCTGAACCTGGGAGGCGGAGCTTGCAGTGAGCCGAGATCGCGCCACTGCACTCCAGCCTGGGTGACACAGCGCGAGACTCCGTCTCAAAAAAAAAAAAAAAAAAAATATAAAAAATTAGCCGGGCGTGGTGGCGGGCGCCTGTAGTCCCAGCTACTCGGGAGGCTGAAGCAGGAGAATCCCTCGAACCCAGGAGGCAGAGGTTGCAGTGAGCTGAGTTCGCATCAGTGCACTCCAGCCTGGGCGACAGAAAAAAAAAAAAAAAGAAAGAAACTAATGGCTCCTCTTTGTTTTTAGTTGTATATTGATCAGTGCTTGTGGCACTGCTGATTTCTGTTGGTTCGTTCTATGTGTCTCAGCTGCCAGGGACCCCACCTGCTCTCTGCTTTACTCTTGAATGACTTGGGGCAACCACACAGACTTCTTGCTCGTGACCGACTGCTTTTTATGTGCATTGGATTTTAGGTACCAGCCTCAGGAGATAGAAGCAGCCCTTCCTTAATTAACAGCTTTGGTTAATTGGGGTTGCATTGGGTAAGGTCTTTCATAGTGTAAACTCTCGAGGAGTGCTTCCTAAGTAGAATTTGAAGTAGTCTGTTCATTTTCACCTCAAATATGGCCTTTGCTGATATCTTTAGGGCTAGGAACCCTCCTTAGTGACTTCTAAATTCTGGATCCTGACCTAGTTGTCTTTAACTTGTGTATTCTGCATACCCTACTACTAATTTCTATGTTCTTTCTCTTTTTACACCTCTCCAGCTCATGACTTTTATCTTGATTTATTTCACCCTCTTATCGACCACCTAGGTATGCGTGTGGTATACCATGGGGAACCCAGAGACTTGACTTCATTCCACCGTGAGTGCCCAGTCTAACAGAAGAGATGGTTACAGTACAGCAGATGTTACTTCACTGCAGCCTGTAAGAGGTGCTCTGGGGGAATCAGCTGCCAGGGATGTGGACTAAATCTGGGGAAAGGAAGGATGAGTTGTAAAAGGGTAAATCAGAAACAACCCTGGCAAGAGCTGAGGCTTAGGTGTGTGGAAAGGCCCATGCATATGGAGAGAGATACTTGAGCCTGGACTGCCCTGGATTAAGGGTGCCCCAACTCTCTGCCTGGCTGGTGGATTCTACATTTTAACAAACCCCTGTAATGTTCCAAGTAGTAATAGCTAGCGTTTCATAGTATTTTCGTATTCCTTTTCTCATTTGATTATTGCCACTGTAAAGTTGTTTTTATAACTTGTTCTTACAGACAAGAAAATCAATATCCATCAAGGTCAAGTTGCTTGTCCAGCACAACACTAGAGAAAGGTCAGGGCCTAGGTTTACATCCAGATGCTCTTTCCAGTGTCCATGTTCTTGACAGGCTGCCTTATAACAATTGGACAGCTGCCAGTGGTGTCCAGAGACATTAGCATAATTCACACCCAGTAGCAGTCTGCTCTGGTGTCCAGGCACCATTCAGCGTGCTTTGTATGTCACAGTTAAGCCTTAGAGCGGTCCAGTGATGTAGGTGTTTCTTCTCAATTTATAAAAAACTAAACAGATTCTTAGTGTCCTAAGAAGTTTGCCCAGGATCATGTAGCTATGTAATTGGGGGGTCGGGGGGCAAGTAGTAGAGGGAATGTTGACCCCAGGCTTGGCTGGTTTTACAGCCCCTCTCCGGCCGGTGGGTTTACTCTTGTCCTCTTCTGGACACTGTTTTGCCCTGGCAGCCAGCATAACAAGTCTATTAATCTTGGGAAGTACTTTGGACACACCCTGTGGTGTTGCTATGGTACCCAGCCTCTTTATAATGACATAACAGCCCAAAATCATTGAGAATGGGACCAATTCTTGGTCCACATGCTCATATTTCTTTGGGAAGACATACCAGGATGGGTCTGTGTCTTTAGCTTCTCAGGACAGATCTTCACCTGAGCCAGCTCTTTAACTCCTAATTAAACAGGGATGGCTATGGTCATAATTTATTCAAACTTCATTTTTCGGGGTTCCCTCTAATCCTTTTTCTTAGACATAACTTTATAATTTTAATAGTCTGCCTTTTTCCCCCTTCACATTAAAACTTGCTTATTACATGCTATGTGACTTTCTCTTTTGACTTTTTAAGTAAACTTTTCTTGAAGTATAATGATACTTTAAAACTTTCAGCCAATTGGTATTACCATAGTTAACTGTTACTCATTCTCATTCTTGGACAGTTGTTTTCCAGTCCTCCACTTTGACTTACTCTGTATGGCATACCAGCTCTGAGTGTTTCTAATGTTTGGTGTGTGTTTTTTTTGTTGGGTGGGAAGGCTTGTTTGTGTCTTTTTGACACTTTTGGAATACATTCCTCAAGTGGGATTTTTCTTTCAAATGGATTGAGCATTTTTAAGGCTTCCTATATGTACTGCTGAATTGCTGTCATCCTAGTGTGCGTAAGTCAAAGTCCTGATTAGTCCTCTGCTGAAAGACAAATCTGCATGTTGTATGGTTGGACCATCACGAGGAACTGGATGAACATTAAACTCTTGGGGACATGCATCAGAGTCCACTGTGGGAACTAACACATCCAGGTGTGCGATTTTGCTGCTGGCACTGAGGCAGTTGCAGTGCTTCTGCTGAGAATCTAGGCTATGAAACTCAAGGTCCTGCCCTCAACGAGGCAAGTTACTTAATCTGCTCCTGAGTCTCCTCACCTATGAGAGGAAATGTAATTACTATCTGAATAGATACTCTGAATTCTTCCTTTCTGTCTTACGTGACAAGTTATTAAATTATTTATCCTAAACTTCTAAGACCTTTCACGTCCTCTTCTCACCTCCTCCCTTGCCAGCCCTCACTTTACCGGGTTTCAGAGCCTCTTGGTAAGTCAGTCAGCCACTAGTCTGTCTCGCATCGCCAACCCCTCATGCCTCCTTAAGAAACTTGTTTCATTGTCGAATATATGCTTTTTCACAATTTAACATCTCTGAAATCAGAGGTTGACTTAGTCAATGGTGTGTCCATAGCGTTGTCAGTAGCCTATATGGCTTACTTAAATGGTATGTTTTGAAATTGGTGACTTGTAGATTCTGTAAGCAACATATCTGTAAAATACGTCAGTGGCCAGGCGTGGTGGCTCATGCCTATAATCCCAGTACTTAAGGAGGCTGAGGTGGAAGGACTGCCTGAGCCCAGGAGTTGAAGACCAGCCTGGGAAACATAAGAAGACCCTGTCTCTACAAAAAATAGAAAAATATAGCCAGGCATGGTGGCGCATGCCTGTAGTCCCTGCTACTCAAGAGGCTGAGGCGGGAGGCCCCCTTGAGCCCAGAATATAGAGGCAGCAGTGAGCTGTGATTGGCTGCACTCCGGCCTGGGCAACAGAGCTAGACCGTTTCAAAATAAGTAAATAAATAAAATATATTAAGAACTTTCAGTCACTTCCCATTTCTTGGAGTCTAAATCCGCCTTAGAAGCGCTCCAGCCTCGTTGCGGCACATTCACTGGAACTCTTCTGTGATTACCCAGACTGCTTGTGTCCCTGGAGCACACCCTCATGCTCCTGTGCCCACTCCCCTCATCCTGGGAGACACAGCTGCAGGGACTCTCGCAGTTATTCTCCGCTTGCCTTCCTCTCATCCCAGCTTCTCTCCCGACTCCTGGCAGATCTGGGCCCGCTTCCTAGTTCTTACAGCTGTAGTCATTCTGCTTCTAATGACCAGAAGCCTATGTAAGGGCAGGGGTGCCCCTCATCTCACCGCAGCGCTGTGTCTCAAGAGCAGTGTGTGCTCAGAAATTGTTTGAAGTGGCGTTGACTAAAACCTGGAAATCTAACTTCTGGAGGAGCCTTAAGGATAGGCTTGTAAAATCCAGAGCATTTTGTATTTCTTTCCAGGAAGTGCCTGTCTTTCCAAAGCTCCTACTGGCTTGTCCTTATGCTAAGCCTGCTGGCCTCACGTTTTTCAGCGAAGCAAGCCATGTTTTATTGGGAGCTTCAGCACTACTGATCAATTTCCATGACTAATGCGATGCGAGACACCTGCTTGGTTTTTTTTCTTGGGTTTAAGCATCTTCTCTCCCCGTGAACTGGCATAGGATATGTTTTGAAATACCTAATTTATATTACGGTCGCCTGACTGTCAGACTTGAGGGAAAGGTAGGAAAACTGTCCCCAAAGGCAGGCCTGGCTCTCGGAAGTACACTTTTTAGCCCTCTGTGAGCTGGGAGGCAGCATGGTCTGGGGGGAGAACTTGCTGTGGGGGCTGTCTCCTATCCTCCCCAGTTACTCATGGCAGGGCCCTTGGGCAGACTCTGAAGCCTTTCTCAGCCTTAGTTGCCCCACCTGTAAAACGGTGCCTGGTAAGATGAGACAGCTCGCATAATAAACTTTTTAAATAGTACCTGGAACCCAGTAGGCTTTCACAGGCTAATTTACCTCAAATCCTTACTATGGCCAAATAACCTGCCTGTTTTCTCCCTCTCAGGGAAGTAAGCTAAATTTGTAGCTCTTACTCATCTTATACAACTGTCAGATTATACCAGACAAGGGAATTATAAAACTTAAGTAAATTTTGTTTGTTCCTCTCAGCTCAAAAAACTGAATTTCATGTGGGGATTTTAGTGGTTGCTGCATATGTCTATTGCAATTATATATCCTGAAACTGGGGAAATACCCACAGTTGTGGTTGGGGTCGGGGGCCCACTGTGAGTTGGGCCTGAGCTAAAACTCCATGGATCACCTGCCCTCCATCAGTCCTGTTCTGACTGGTGGACCGCAGTGACACTTTGGTTCTTTGGGAATTGGTGTCTTTTTGGAACTAGTGTTCAGTAATCCACTAAAGTTTCGTTACTTTCCCTTCCTCAATGCACAGGCACCTTGGAAATGACTGTAGGTCTCCCTGGGGAGGCCGGAAGACTGAGTAAGAAATCTAGTCCCCCGACCTCAAAACATCTGCAGAATGTGCCAGCATTTCTCAGGGTTAAGTAGAAGAGTTAAGCCATAGATTGCTAACCAGGATATCTGGTATAATTTAACAAAAACTAAAATAAAAATATGAAACTAGGGCCTTGGCCGGTCAGAAGAGGGAAGTTACTGGGAAATCAGGTGAGTGTAAGATAGATTGGCATTGCAGCTAGCCTTAAGGTGCACATTTCAATTGTACCTGCAGAGATTGTGGGGGCAGCAGGCCTAGGGAGAGGGATCACTTCAAATAGGAGTAGCCTGGTCTACCTAGAACATGGGTTTCAGCTGTTACAGCCTAAGAAGTGTGATGTCTTAGATGGAATAATCCACTTTTATTCGATGATCTAAATTTCATCTTTTGCCTAACATGTAAAAACTTACTTGTATGGCCTACAGCACTGGGATTATTGAAATCGGTGACTTCCAAGGATTTGGTTGGGGTTGGGTGGAAATGATGATGTTGGTGATGGTCAGTGGTTCATTTCGCCAAGTTCATATCTGACTTAATTCACAGTACTCATGTGGTATACTTTCATTATCTCATTTGATGGATGTGAAGACTGAAGCACCAAAAAGACTGAGACTCAGAGAGGTTCAGGGACTTGCCCAGGGTTCTAGCCATCTTTTCATCACACCTCAGTCTCACTGTATTTTCCTTGCTTCTCATGAAGTAAGTCCACGGGCCCTTCCTGCGCAAAGAAGTACTTTTGAGGCTGGGTGCTGTTGAGAAGCTGGGACTATTGAGGCCGCTGCACCCAGCCTCAAAAGTACTTCTTATGGAAGTACGTTGGGAAGCCAAGGCGGGAGGACCACTTGAGCACAGGAGTTGGAGGCTACTGTGAGCTATGGTCGCACCTCTGCTCTCCAGCCTGGGTGACAGAGTGAGACCTTGACTCGTAAAAATAATAACACTTTTGTATCTGGGATAAAGAGCTGCGCTTCCAGTTTTCCATTCTGTCATACCCACTGTTGCTGAGTGTGATTCTGAGAATACTTCTTCCTGTCCAGAATTTTCCTCTCAACAAACTAGCCCCTCCTGTAGCATCTCCTGAGTCTAGCTCCTTCCTCAGAACAGCTCCTCAGTCCGAGGGTCCAGTCTCCCCCAACCACTCACAAACTTTGGGGTCTTTTTTTTTACCGTTTTTTCTTTCCCTGGATTCTCATAACCTGGACTTAGATTATAGTCTGTTTTGCAGACTTGTTTTCTTTTTCCTTAGGTTGCCATAGTTACTAACTTTGTATATAAAATAATCATCATTCCTCTTTATTCTCCCACCAGAAGTTCCAGTGTTTTCTGATGTGACCTTTGCAAAGGGAACTGGATGGCTTTTTAATCTTTTCCTTTCTGGTTCTACCTCTAGTACACATTTCTTGCTCTCCTTTTTGTGGGTCGTTAGCATCTAGCTTGACTTGCGCTTCAGATTGATGCTTCATTGTGCAGTATTTTTACATAGAGGGCCTCTGCCCATGACCTAGATAGAGGATTATGAGAGGGGAAATAACTGATTTGAAAAGAACAAAAAACATCTGCCCTAAACTGGTTCTACCTGTGTTACTTTGATTGTGAGTAATATAAGCAAATAAATTATATAATTACAAGAGAAGTGAGGTCTATCCGATTGTGATAAAAAACCTAAAGCTTTTGCTTTTTTTTTTTTTTTTTTTTTTTTTTTTT